>NC_086453.1:202065576-202365576 GCF_028390025.1 Pseudophryne corroboree | reverse complement strand
CAGTGTGTATGAGCGATATGTCTGTGAACTCCGTCGTTCACAGACATATCGCGTCGACCCCACAGCACAGCCGACGGTCAGTATATCAACCGATATATTGGCGCATCGCTCTGTGTGTACGGGCGACCAGCCGCCGCCCGTACACATGCTGTGGCAGCCGGTGGTGATTGACAGCTGAACTGGGCGGGTGTGTGTACACGCACGCCCAGTTCATGGCGTCAGTCCTAGACGGATCGGGCAGTGTGTATGCACAGCACACTGCCCGATCCGTCCATAGACATATCTGCAGATATATCTATCAGTGTGTACCCACCTTTATATTTTATACCTTGACTGTCTACTAGCATGTTGATGGAGATTAATGGTAGACTTACTATGGTTAAATCTCTTTCTGCGAGGTACACTGGGGAGTAGAGATGGATCTTGATCCTGAGGGACCAACAGGCTAAAGCTTTAGACCTTCCCAGAATGCATTGCGGGGCCGCCTCTATAACCCCGCCTCCAGGCACTGTGAGCTCAGTTTTGTTAACCAATCCAATACAGAAGCAGGCAAAAGAGAAGGCAGATGTTAGTCACATAGAACCACATTCTCACGACAGGAGAAGGGACTAGCGGCTATCGCCATACAAACCCATAGAAGCTTAGTGCGCCAGGGTGGGTGCCCTGTGGAACCCAGTGTACCTCGCAGAAAGAGATTTAACCATGGTGAGTCTACCATAAATCTCCTTTTCTGCAGCGGGGTACACTGTGTTCCACAGGGAATACATCGGGGATGTCTAAAGTAGCTCCTCAAGGGAGGGTACGCACTTTAGCGGGTATGAGAACCCGGCCTCCAAAGGAAGCATCCTAGGATGCGTAAGTATCAAAGGCATAGAACCCAATGAACGTGTTCACTGAGGACCACGTAGACGCCTTGCACAAATGTTCTGTGGACGCGCCACGGCGGGCCGTCCGAGAGGGTCCAACAGACAGAGTAGAATGGGCTTTAATAGCAGCAGGAGCTGGAGGTCCAGCCTGTGCATAAGCTTGTGCAATCACTATTCTAATCCATCTGGCCAAGGTTTGCTTAGTCGCAGGCCACGTACGGTTGTGAAAACCAAAAAGTACAAAAAGGGAATCTGACCTCCTGATAGATGCAGTCCTTTCCAAGTATATACGGAGAGCCCGTACCACATCCAAAGACCTGGTTTGTCCTCCAAACAGCGAAGAGATGAAGGCCAGAACCTCTTGGTTTAAGGTGAAAAAGATAACACCGCCTTAGGCAAATAACCAGGGTCAGTTCAAAGAACTGCCCGGTCATAATGAAATATCAGAAAGGGTGGACGACCGGACAAACGCCTACGTCTGACACCCTCACAGCAGAGGCAATAGCCATTAGGAACAGGACCTTTACCGTGAGCCATTTAAGGTCCACTGACTCAAGAGGTTCAAATGGAGACTCTTGCAGGGCATTCAGAACAACAGACCGATCCCACAGAGCCACAGAAGGGACATAGGGAGGCTGAATCCGTAAAACACCCCGAGCATGAACGTCAGGAATAGACGCAATTTTTCTCTGAAAACAAACCGACAAGGCAGAGATATGAACCTTGAGGGAGGCCAGACGAAGACCCAAGTCCAGGCCTTGTTGCAAAAAAGCCAGAAGTCTGGAAGTACTGAATTTGTAAGCATCGCAATTCTTAGCAGCACACCAGGTGAAGTAAGAATTCCAGACCCTATAATAAATCCACGCAGATGCTGGTTTGAGGGCCTTCAGCATAGTGTGGATGACCGCCTCGAAGAATCCTTTGGCCCTCAGGAGTAAATCTTCAAGAGCCACGCCGTCAGAGACAGTCTAGCCAGGTCTGGATAAACACAAGGGCCCTGAATGAGGAGGTCTGGGCGTTGAGGAAGTAGAAGAGGACGCTCTATCGATAGACCCTGCAGGTCTGAGAACCAATGCCGACTGGGCCACGCTGGCGCGACTAGAAGTAGTATTCATCCATCTTGTTTGAACTTCCGTAGTACCCTGGGCAGGAGTGACACTGGAGGGAACACGTAGGGCAGCCGAAAATTCCATGGAATTGCCATAGCGTCCACGAACGCTGCTTGAAGATCCCTGGTTCTTGATCCGAAGACTGGAACTTTGTGAAAGTGTCGAGACTTCATCAGTTCTACATCTGGTATGCCCCACTTGTTCACTAGGAGTTGAAAGACTTCCTGATGACGACTCCACTCTCCGGCGTGCACGTCCTGACGACTGAAGAAATCCGCTTCTCAGTTGAGGACTCCTGGAATGTACACTGCCGATATTGCCGGCAGATAGCGTTCCGCCCAACAAAGGATTTTGATACTTCCATCATTGCCATGCGGCTTCGAGTTCTGCCTTGATGGTTTATGTATGCCACCGTGTTGACGTCTGACCGTACTTGAACAGGCCTGTTCTGTATCAGACGACGGGCGAGAGACAAAGCATTGAACACTGCCCGCAATTCCAGAATGTTTATCGGGAGGAGTGATTCCTCCATGGTCCAACACTGCGCCCCAACCCCTCAGACTGGTGTCCGTAGGACCCAAGTGGGGAACCAGAAGGGACGGCTCCTGCTCAACTGCTGGTCCTGTAGCCACCAGGTCAGCGACAGGCGAACCTCCGGAGTCAAGGAGATCATGTGAGACCTGATCTGATGAGGCAGGCTGTCCCACTTGGAAAGGATTAACCTCTGTAGAGGGCGGGAATGAAATTGAGCGTACTCTACCATGTCGAAAGCAGACACCATGAGGCCTAGAATTTGCATCGCCGAGTGTACCAACACTCTTGGGCGAGAGAGGAAGTATCTGAAACTGTCCTGAAGTTTCAGGACCTTCTCTGGAGACAAACAGCCATTGACTGTGTATGTCCGGCAGTGACCCTAGGTGCACCATGCTCCGAGCAGGGACCAGCGAGGACTTATTCCAGTTGATGAGCCACCCGTGGGCTTGTAGGAAGTTTACAGTCAGTTGTAGATTACGGAGGAGGACATTGTGGGAGTTTACCAGAATCAGCAAATCGTCCAGATACGGCAGGAACCTGACTCCCTGGCGACGGAGATGAGCAGTCATCATGGCCATATCCTTGGTGAAGATCCGAGGGGCCGTGGCCAGCCCAAACGGCAGAGCCTGAAATTGATAGCGAAGGTTGCCAATAGCAAACTGCAGACATTGCTGATGCGATATGGCAATAGGCATATGCAGGTAAGCCTCTTGTATAACCAGGGATACCATATAGTCTCCAGGTCCATGGCCAGTACAACTGAGCGCAGTGTTTGCATGCGGCACTTAGACTCTCTCGCAAACTTGTTCCTCGATTTGAGGCTGAGAATAAGCCGGAAAGACCCATCAAGTTTCGGGACTAGAAACAGGGTTGAGTAGTATCCTCTGCCTCTCTGGGACAGAGGTACCGGCACTACCACTCCTTTATCCAGGAGGGAATGCACAACCATCAGTAGAGCTTGCGCCTTTAATGGATTCGAAGGTATAACCGATGTGCAGAACTGGCGAGGGGGACGTCTCTGGGAAGAGACTGCGTAACCGTGAGAGACTTCTCGCACCCATGCGTCTGAAGTGGTAATTTACCAGACCTGGATGAATCGTAGAAGTCATCCCCCCACCCTGGGATCCCCCAGGGGGAGGCCTGTACCGTCATGCAGCAGGCTTGTCATGAGAAGCAGGCTGACGAGCAGCCCGGGAACATTAGGCCTTGGGCTTAGTGGTTGTTGGGAGCACAAGACAATCTCAGGTATGCCGGACCTTTGCTTTCCCTTAAGGCCAAAAGCAGGGAAAAGTGGTACCTTTTGCCTGCTGTGCAGAAGGAGTAGCATTTGGGAGAAAGGTAGTCATAGTAGCCGCCGATTCAGACCCAATTTTTAATTAGGTCTTCCCCAAATAAGATGTCCCCAGTAAAAGGGGAATGCCGCCAAGGACTTTGAGTCCAGGTCCACCATCCATGACCTCAACCACAGAATACGGCGAGCCAGGACAGACGTATTCGACGCCTTGGCAGCCAACACACCCGCCTCAGGGGACGCCTCCTGGTGTAGAAAAAGGTGACGGTGGTATTGTGAGCCAGGGAATGTCTGGCGTCTGGCACTGTCAGATATATCCTCGGGCAGCTCTTCCTCTAATGCCTGATCCAGTCATCAATCTATTTTGCAGCCCCAAGAGGACGCAATCGTGGTCTATGTACAACACCCGTTAGAGAGTAATAGACTTCAGGCATCCCTCCACACACTTACCTATTGGTTCCTACAGTGAGGGTACAGTGGTGAGAGGCAGAGTGGACGACACCCAATGGGTGACATGCGTTCACTAGCAGTGAATTACCTACTCATTATATAACTCTGCAGGGGAAGGATATCGAGCCAATGACCGTTGTAGACAGGGGGAATGTCTTCCCTGGATTAGACCAGGGGTCTTGTCTGATGTACACTTAATGGTCAGATGGTGGTAACAGAGTTTTAATTACCCTCTGATGTATGAACATATCAGTTTGCTAACCACAGTAGGGGAATCCTCTTATCAGTGATTTGTAGGATTTGCTTTCCAGTAACCATAAGGTCAGTGGTATCATTTAGCAATGGAAAATCCTTGTCAGGAACACCTAACATAGGGACTGACAAGACAGCATGATCCCCCTCTCTTCAGATAAAATATCAGAGAGATTAATGGATAGGGAGGAGGAAGCAGCCCGCTCAGATGACCCAGAGACACGAGAGTGACCTGTAATAGGGTTTTGCCTGACCAAGGAATGAGTCATACGCTACATCCGCGAGGCAAAATTTTCCCGCCCAAAGCGGAGTAACCATGGGGAAAACAGTGACTGCAATGTTACAGGAGGTCTCGTATGGGGCATAAAGCGTTCCACTAGAGAACCCAGTAGATTTGAGAACGCAGCCCAGGTTGGCTCCTGATTGTTTACAGGAGCTGCGGACTGACTGGGAGATGTATGAGACATAATACACAGACCATCACACAAAACTTCCCCCACAGGTATATTCGTTGCGCATGCTCTGCAGGAGTGTCCCCAGATTTACTGCCCTACATGTTAAACATTATACACAAATGCAACAGAAAGCAATTTCGTACGATGAAGCCAGACAGAGTAAAATACCCGCAAATAAATCCGTTAGCATGTGACTGAGTACCCAGTATACAACACTTGCGAACAAATTCGGTATTATGTGACTGAGTACACAGTAGAATACACGTAATAGGTAAATACTGTGACGCACTATATATTGACCCAGACACACCTAGTCCCCTAGGGCAGTGGTTCTCAACCGCGGTCCTCAAGTACCAACAGTTCATGTTTTCCAGGTCTCCTCACAGGATTGCAAGTGAAATAATTTGCAACACCCTTGGGTCTTTTAAAATGTGTCAGTGAGTAATGAATACACCTGTTCAACTGCTCAGTGACCTGGAAAACATGAACTGTTGGGGGTACTTGAGGACCGAGGTTGAGAACCACTGCCCTAGGGTACAATATACAGTGATAGATATATCTGGAATACACCACAGTGAAATCACATAGCAGATACAGGCACACATAGTCACGTTTGCAATGCAGATAATTATTTTCATGACAATAAAATTGCATTGGATTATTATATGAACACATATAAATAAATATGTGCCAGTAGAGGAATGGGCGCACTTGGGTTGTTTTTCCACCCAATATTCAATGGGGAAAAACAGCAGTCTCCCTAAGATATTTACTCCTAATTCGTGAGCATAAAACCACATTTAACATGTTCCATGTAAAATTTATTACAACATAAAAGCAATGATACAAAACGGTATAGTATCTCTTCTTGCAGATAACACCATATAGTACAGAGGACCAGTTGAAATAACTTTGATAGATTCCTCCTTCTCCTTTGACAATTCGGAGATTTGATGTTTATGAACAAATAACCCGACGCGTTTCGTCTTACTCTAAGACTTCATCAGGGGTATGTCTCTAGTGCTTGATAAATACTGTTAGTGCATCAATGAAATGGCAATTACGTATTCTGGATACTTGAAAAAACCACACACCGGTGGGGTACACAGGTGAAAGTTAGATTAAGCCTTATGGTTAAGTGCTTGAATAACAAGTTCAAACGCATAGGCCTGAACGCAAGTTCAAATAGGTATGTGACCTTATGATTCAGGGATTTGGATAACAAGTTCAAATACACAGGTCTACCACAATTTCATATGCGTGTGTAACCTTACCAGTAGCTACAATAGCTTCAAGTCACAACCAGTGTAATTATGGTAGCATATGCATTCGCATGGAAAAGCCACAAAGACATCTCATATTTAATTCACAAGGCACATAAATTACACATGTACCACACCAGCAAGTTACATGTGCTTGAAAGGCATAATAGAGGGATTCGACTTTACAGGATATGAGGGGGCAGAATTAGGTTAGGAGGTGGTGTTTGGTATCCAGCTGTACAGTATTTTAAGAGTAATATTCCGGTAGCAATTTGCAGAAGATAGCACGCTCCTGGAATATTAATATTAACTGTATTTACTGTACTCTTGATATTCGGCGGGAACCCAGAGGAGAACAACTGCAAGTGCACCTGGACCAGGCATCGCCCACCTATTCAAACCGACCTATGACCCCTCTTGTACTGTAAATGACCAGCCCTTTGACCTATAGGTGAAGAGATTACAGTTCCCATTGTTTCATGATTTGGACTAATGTATAAAAGCCATACCTCCTGGCCGGTCATACACATTCTCTGAAGGTCATCTACCCAGATTGACTGAGGACCGGAACCAGGTGGCGCAGGTGAACAAACGTATGTATCCATTGATTGTAGCCCTTTTCTCTTAAGTAATTGTATTTCTTGTTGTACTCCTTTTCTAAGTAAATAACTGTTGCTGGGTTGGATCTGCAACATTGCACATACAATTGGTGTCGCATTCCTTTCCTGTTAGGGGTTATAGAGTGTATTCCTCTGCACGTGTAGCTACTCTGTGCTAACAGTGTGACGGCGTGCGCACGCAACTTGTATGCATTTGATAGGGGTTACACACACACACACGCTTAACGGTCGCAGCGGCCTGAACATCTGTGTATTTAAAGTATTGCTTTTCTTCCTGATAGTTAATTAGACTTCACACCATACTGATTTCCAAGCTAAGCACTGTAGCAGTGGGCAATCTCTGAAGTGAACATTATTATTATTATTATTATTATTATTATTATTAGGCTATCATTTTTTTCTATTGTGGCTGTAGACTATTCAAGGCCTGTACTTAAACCAAAGTGACATGCTCTCTTTAAATCAAAAATCTAGTGTAGTCTGTACACTATTCTAGGGCAGGATGCAGGCATACTATATTACCGTGTATTTTATATGTATGAAATAAAATTTAAAAAACCATGAGGTGCCAGATGACAAAAAACATTGCGCAGATCTGTGACCATCCAGATTCGGTCTTTACTTTTGATATTTATAATTAGATTATGCTATAGCAGGGGCGGAACAGCGCATCACTGGGCACCATAGCAAAACATAAGTAAGATCTAATGATGAGGCTGTATCATACAGACACCCCCACATTTTTTCTGGTGTGCCAGGATCCCTTTCACCTACGAGCCTTGTACCATAGGTACCCATTCCACCAACGGTAGTTGCTCTATTGTATGTTACATTTACAATACACCTGCTAAAATCCTGTGCTCGTTACTGAATTTCTAACACTGTGAAAAAGCACATTTTACGGCGTATGAATTAGTCACTTACTGTTGCCATGACAAATAACGTTAATAAGAAATTAATGGTATACCAACACATAAATATATAAAGAACAAGAAAAAAAAACAGATATCAGCTTTGTTTATACAGGGCCTGATTCTGTTTTGGGAGTAAAGGAAAAACGTTTTTATCTAGAACAAACCATGATGCAGCATAAGGGGAGCAAATACATTTATAATTTTTCAGTGCAGGGTAAATTATGGCTGCTTTTGCATGTAGCCCACAATTATCAGACAGCTTTATTTCTACACTGCAATTTGGAAACACCCCACCCAAATCTAAATCTCTCTGCACAGTTGACATCTGCCACACCTACATTGCAAATGGTTTTGCCCAGGCGCAGTTACATATTTGCTTTTTTTTTTTGCTTTACTTCCAAATCAGAATCATGGCCATACCTTAGTATGGAACGTATTATGAATTGAACAGTTCCTCACTTATACGACCAAAGAAAACTGATGTCATTCTCTATAAGAGATCCTAGAATGGCAGCTGATGATGTCCTGAGATGTTATCTGAAACTATGCAGTATCACACCCTCTCTCGGGATTACAAATATCCACCAGAACACTCGTATGCTACGTTAGCATCTTCTACCATCCCATGAGATTTTCACAGCGGAGCCCCGAAGCAATCATCCAAGGACTGCCTGAGAACATCTCATATTATTAACATCAAGGTTGGTAGATATATACTGTACGATTTATATTTCTATAGCCCCAGCTGTTCCTGAAATTACTGATATACATCCTACAACATTTTAGGATGGATGTGTAGAAATCCCCATAAATACATTGTATGAAATAATGTATACATTTGAAAAAATAAAACATGACTAATTAAAAAAATGTAAAAAAAAAAAAGCTGAATAAAAGCTAGTAAACCAAATGTTAGCATTCCTGGGCATAATACTGAAAGTACATGGACAATGGTGGAAAATAGATAATGAGTATTACTTAATAACAACTTGTAAATGTACAGTAAATCACAGCGACCAGTCACAAATTTGCTTTGATATAGAACAAGGTAGTAAATGATAGTGTTGATCTTCATAAGAGAATCACCAATATTATTCAGATATCCACATCAAACTTTATGAAATATACCCCATTTTATATTATAATATATATTGACGTCAGGACCCAGGGTTGGGCTTGGAACATGGATTAAGACTATGGGGCATATTCATTTAGTGCCGGTTCTTTCGTCCAGGCAAAAATCTGCACTTTTCAGCTGTTTATAGGTTGAATTTACATTCGACTGGTGGAAAAAAACGCCACCGGCGAAAACCACTTCGTTTGGCGAATTCACAGCCGATCCACGTGTTTTGGGGGTGTTTTCATCCGTTTTTGGGTCTATTTTCGCCCATGCCGATTTATCCACAAAAAAAAAATAAAAAAAAATGCATGGCCGAAAAGTTACTCAAAATGGACGAAGACAGCCACAACTGAATACACCGATGTCGAGTTAGTGCCGTTTTTTTGGCTAGCCGAAGAAAACGGCACTAAATGAATACGCCCCTATTTTATTTAAAAGTCTGATTGACAATAATCTGAGCAGAGTAAGTAACAAATGAAACCTTAACCTTATTTATGGTCTGCCTGTAGCTCAACTGACATGAAAATCCAGCAGGAAATGTTCTCAGAAGGTTATGTGAATATTTCCAAGCATAATTAACTAAAGCAGAGTATCCTGATTAGATCATTTTATGCATTTCAGAACATCCGTAACATATGATTTTCACATTTAATTACGAAAATAGTGGGAACCTCCCAAAGATAATTATGTAGACTGACTTGTTATATACTGACAGCAGTGAGTAAAACTTGAAATACTGTAGGTGGGAATAGAAATTATGTGAAACACAGCAACAAAGTTGCTTTTCTTATGCTGGGTACACACTAGGCAATATATTGTTCATTATATCAATGAACGATATACCTCCAATACATCAGCGGGCATGTACATTCGATATATCTGTTATACCGCTTCAGATCGCAAATGCCGGATCCCACCCGATAAGAGAAACGTGTCCTTACCGGGTGGGATCCGGCATTTGCTCTCCTTTGCTGGCTTTCCGACCCGGCAATATACTGGGTCGGTTGCCATAGCAGCGGGGGGGGCGCAGCAGCAGCAGGGGCAGGGGCAGGGGTGGAGGCGGCGCTGGGAGATGAGCTTATCTCCTGCGCCGCCTCTCCCTATGCTGTGAATGGGAACCGTGTCGATACCGGGTTATTTGTGCGATGTGAAAGGGGTATAAATGACGTCATTCACACATGTCTCGTCGGCCCTGCAGCACAACCAATGCCTATATATCTTGCATATATATCATACCCTCCAACTGTACTTTTTTGGCAGGTATAGTACTTTCTATTTATGGTCTGCACCTGCCAAAAAGGGCTTTGTACTGATTTTTGATTCTCCCAATTTCCATTGTGGCCTTTACTCGTGGCCATGTCCCTTTCATAGCTTTTACCAGTTTTTTTGTGTAAAATGTTGGCGGGTATGCGAGATTTATATATATATATATATATATATATATATATAAAAGAACAAACACAAGCAGAACTCTTTAATCACATCACCTCTCATAAATGGCAGAGAGATTATTCATTGATTTACATATTTTGCAATATTATCTCAGCAATACAGATTCCTTCACATATAAGTTACATTGGCTGTGATGTCAGACGACCCGGCGGGCGGCGCAATGGCGGCTTTCAGCAAGGGTGAAGGAAAGCTATTTAGGAAAGCACTTTATTTGCATCGTATTGTGATCCTGACGAAGGTTAAATACAACCGAAACGTTGATCAGAGAGGAGTCTCTGTTGTCTTCTTTATGAATTCTGAGTGAAAAGGTCCTGTGAGTGCTGCCTATGTTCGTGACTATATATATATATATATATATATATATATATATATATATATATATATATATTATGACATCACTCCCTGTTGGAAGTATAAATAGCATATAGCTACACAATTCTGAATCTAAGCATATGTATGCTTAAGAAGTAATGAAAATGTGTCCAATGGTATCACTTTTTACACAAAACCTGTTCTTAAAGCTGTGTTTTTTCGATCTATAAGTTCCAGGACGCGTCGAAAAAACACAGCTTTAAGAACTCGTTTTGTGCTGTTTATACTTCCAACAAGAAGTGATGTCATAATTACCTATGAACACATGGTACCAGCTATAAATACAACTCTTGTTCATTAGCACCCTACCCCTTGATGAAGTCTGATGGACGAAACGCGCTGGGTGTACCTCTAAACTGACCCTCCATTTTTAAAGATAAGCACTTTATTCTTATCTTTTTAGAGCATTGTTTTTTATTCTCATGTTCTGTACTAGATATACTTTTTAATTATTTCTGATGTACTCTTAACATTATCCTATGCTTGTGAAATTTTAGCCTACCTTTTTATAAATTAAATGTAATTTTATCTTTTTATCTGAACGCATCCTGCCACTTCTTCATATTTATTCTAAATCCATTAGACACCGTTGGTCGCTGGCGCCCCATCCCCCCTGTTTTCACTTCTAATCCTAGGCAGTTTATCCCTGCCTAATCTACTTGGAGGCTAGCTGACACCTTATATTTATTAAGAAATGTCTACGGTTGGGTCTATTATTATAACCCTATATACACTTTATTCACACAAACCTGTGGCGCCGTAATACTACTATTTCACAATATATATTATATATATATATATATATATATATATATAAATAGGTACATCTGGCTGTGTACAACCGACCCATTAACCGCCAACAATGACACAACAACTGGGCAGGCAAATTGAAATGCCCACCCAGTTGTGATGATTTGTCAAACATATCGAGTGGTAGATTGGTAAGTGCGTATAGCTTTACCAATCTGCAGATCCGTCATTCGCCACATCCGTCGTTTATGTGTGAACCCAGCCTTACTATACCTCTTGCCACTTACACAATGCAGCATCCATTTTCCTGAGTTTACTAATAATTAGAAGAATAAAAGCTTGCCACTTCACTCGGACAGTCACATCAACAGCAGGCTATCTGTGCTGCTCCAGCTGTTGTGAAAATACAAGATCCTGGATGTGGCTTGACAGGCATGCTGGGACTTTCCTTTACAGGTGGAGATCTACAGGTGGCACAGACTTTGTATGGAATAAATACGAAATCCCGGTTGTCAGGATGCTGGCCGTCACATGACCGACGGCATCCAGACAGCCGGGAAGCTGAATGCATTCCCTTTGTATAATGCTGCCCTTGCATTACCAGCAATTTTGGACAAATTACCTATCGTCCATGCCCCACAATGATCCAATTGCAATGATTTGGATAGATATCAGACACCCAAGTAACTCCAAGCCTAAAGCAAACGGTTATCATCTATTGTCTGTATTTATCTGCCCCCCCCCCTCACACACACACACAGACACACACACACACAAACTTCCCTACCACCACCCTCGCAGCTACATCATCCAGAACACATATATACGTTTCTAACTAGTCAGTTTATAACAAGCTCTTACTGTGAAAAAGCAGTATTAACCTGTGTCTTGCATCAATTAAACATCCATTGTGGGTACCTACTAGGTCTAAGACCACAGGAATAAAAATGTATATGTATATATATATATATTTTTTTTTTTATTTTTTTTTAAAAAGACAGAGAGAGATTGAAAGTGATACTGTATGTATGATGAGGTGTTTTCACAGGTGGAGATCTAACTATGTAGCGTGTGAAGTGTGACAGGAGCTGGAAATCCCACCATTGCTCACACATAGGGGTACTTCCTGTTTACATGAGGAAATCATTATTTTTCCCTTAAATGGTGCAGTGCAGGCCCACTCCTTAGATTCCAGTGGTCTGTGGGTTTAAACAAATTTGTGATATGTTGCAAACTGGTTTATTTTCCCTAGTATAAATTGTAATCACCCCTGCTCTCAAAATGTGAATGGAGAAGCCACGAACACATAAAAAAATCTATAAGCGCCCTTTTAAAAGGGCAAATCTTTTAAGGTCAAACGAAGTGCCAGGGGGAGGTTTACGTAACTGTAGGTCAAATTGTTGGCAAGTAGAAGTTTCAAATGTTTTATTATAGAAATGGGGCTGGTTTCTTATGAGTGACAGATTTTATTTTATTTTATTTTTTTCAAATTAAGACACAGAGGATAAAACACAGTACGGAATCTGTGAGAATGAAACAAAGTGAACAGAATACAAAAAAAAAATAATATTATGAATGTACAGGGTAATATTTTCCATGGCATTGTGCCATTACATAGGTTACAATGTCTAAACACTAGAACAGTCGGGATCTTTATCACAGCAACCCACCACCTATCATTTGGACACTGCTAAGGAACTCCTCTGGGTGTGACACCAGGAGATGGTATATTGGATACTAATATCAGACAAGATGTGATAGAAGTCCAGTTTGTAGACCCAAAACATAAAAATGCAATGTTAAGCAAAGTTGTGTTGTGCCAGTCATCTCTGTTGGAGATATTGGGTCATAGGCTTTCTGACATTCATGCAAACAGCTAATGTTTTTTCATCTGCACATGCATCAGAGTCGCACCAGCATCCATCCCGCAGGTACAGACTGGACGGTAACACAGCTTGGCTAAGGAGACACACAGAGAAGTTATGTTTTATGGAGTGGCACAGGAATATCGCTGAAAGTGGATGCGTACAAAGACACCCGACTGTTCCTATAGGAGGCCACATTCAGATGGAGAATCTGCACTTGCCATAGGGCAGGTGCAAGTGTCGATGATGCACACAAAGCAGTATTTCAGTGTCTGCAGATGCTGCCAGTGGTTGTCTTAATCCTTGCTCATTCGTGCGCTCGAATGTTACACCTGGAAAGGGCTTTGTAGTGGCATAAGCATAACGTCGCAGAAGTGGCAAGGATGTATCAGGCCCATATTGTAGGGGGGAATTCAGATTGTTTTCTGGGTGCCCACTGGAGCTATTTAATTGTTGCCCCGACTGGGCGTGCATGCCGCAGCACCCATTATCTCTGCTCGCAACCACCTGAGGTGGCGAGTTGTAATGTGTAAAACGCCTGGCTTTTGGGCGCATTGCAGCAGCACACTCAATAGTTTATACAGGTTAAGCCACTTTATCCTGGTCTATTTGGGCCCGACATACACATAAAGCAATGAGCGTCTAGTTATTCTCTGCGCTGGTACAATTAATTGAATATCATCCCATCTAAAAGTGATGGGAGATCAGGCATAAAAATGTAATCGCCCCATAGTGTCAATATAAACAGCAGCGCTGCACAATGAGCAGAGGATTTTATTAGTGGCATCAGTTCCTATTAACCCATCAGAATGTCTCTGGACCTCGACAAAACCCATAGACACCGGACTTCATGGCATTTCTATGCTCTCTAATTAAATATACACTTTAAGAAGTATTGCTTCTAGTAGTAAGATTATAGGTCAATGCTTCACTTCAGTGCAATTTCCATCCTGATGTCACAGATGTGGTGAGCAGAACTTTCTGACTATTGGTCATTTTCTCCTCCAGCAACATCGTTTGTGTAACCAAATTAGGGCAGAGAAATAATATTTACCAGACACATTCACAGTAAGCAGACCATGAAACCCACACAAACCAGCTCATATTCAGTCACAACTACAAAAGTGAAACGTTTACAGTAGACAAAGTAGAATCTATTTAAAAAAGCAAAAGGACACTTGAAACTGGTTTAAAATAACTTTGCTGTATAGTGTTATATTAAATATGGTGTTATATTAAACTGAGGTGTCCAAGCTCTCTACTGTTTGTCTTGTAATCCTGACAAACAGGTCAGTCATCACTTGACCAATCCTCCAGGGATCCAACTCCAAAACTGACTGCTTACCTTACTTGCCTACTCTTCTGGAATTTGCCGTAAACTAGAAGAGTAGGTGGATCTCCCCTGCCTGCATCCTAGTGAAGCAGGCAGGTTGGGGAGATTTTCACAGCAATCGCTGCGCCTTATGGAGGGGTGAGGCTAAATTATGTGAATCATGTCATTTAGCCCCGCCCCCTCCCCACAGACCTGCAAATCGTGGCTTTTTCCCCCATGGTGGGGGCGGGGCCTAATGACATGATAGCATGCCCCACTTACTGTCCACCAACGTCTCCTCTCCAAGATTCTCCAGGATAGGAGACAACAAAAGCTGGGAAGTGTGTTGGTGACCTGGTGGCATATTCAACATCTATGCGGACACACCTGATCATTCTAGACTAAAATAATGGCTTTACCTACTGTACGAACCACATCCTAAAATAATACTATTAGCTAATAGTATTAGCTTCAGCATGCTGTTCCTACACCAACCAGATCCTATACGCAGTAGCCTACCACAAAGACTGCTGGAGAGCACAGGACGTACAGTAGGTAAAGCCATTATTTTAGTCTAGAATGATCAGGTGTGTCCATAGATGTTGACTATGCCACGGGTGTGGTTCATTAGGTTGACATGAGTTAGGTCGACATACATTGGGTCGACCATGTTTAGTCGACATGTGCTAGGTCGACATGGAAAGAGGTAGACATGGAGCTTTTTTTTACTTTTTTTTGGTGTCGTTTTCCTCCGAAAAGTGACGGGGAACCCCAATTAGTGCATTGTGACCCCTCGCACGAGGTTACCGTTCCCAATTGTAGTCCACGTGGATCGTTAAGGATGAAAAAGGTAAAAAAAATAAAAAAAATTGTGAAAAACTCATGTCGACCTTTTTCCATGTCGAGCTAATGACCATGTCAACCTAATGCATGTTGACCAAACTCGTGTCTACCTAATGACCGCCATCCATTATTTTACTATATAACCTGGACTTTCTATACTATAGACAGCATTACGGCATTTCGGCTAGTCCTGTCCCTTACACCCTGCTGGGGTTATGACCACTGTGAGCTCATTCAGTTACAATAAATACTGTGATGAGTAAATGAGTCTCCTGAGGAAGTAAGGCTGAGAGCTGGCAAACAGGCACAGGGCACATGCTAGCAGCCTAGCACTGCGTGTGACACACAGGTATCACTGCCATGTGCATGCCCATACATCACCACACTCATACAATGACTCCCAGTGTGCATGTGCAGCACTGCACTTACATCTGTATGTCCCTATAGCAGTGATGGCTAACCTTGACCCTTCAGCTGTTGTTGAACTACACATCCCAGCATGCCCTGCATCAGTTTTAGCATGGCCAAACAGCAAAACTGCAGGGCATGCTGGGATGTGTAGTTCAACAACAGCTTGAGTGTCAAGGTTAGCCATCACTGCCCTATAGTGTAGTGTGTCAGAGGCTCCATGTGTGTAAGTGCATGCCTATATATACAGCAGGTGCAGGAGCGGACTGGTTCCTGCACTGCTGGGACAGACAGTATCTCTAAACTGCTAGCCACGGTAGCTCAGATGTCAGCACCATGCCACAGGCCAGCAGAGTGCAGTCCCCACAACAGCATTGCACAGCTCTGCTAGCTCCATTTCCAGGCTGCCCCCAGCTCCTTTCCCAATGCAGGCACAGAGCGTGGCCAGGGACAGATCTAGACTTTTCTTTAGGGGGGGTGGGCGGTTTACTGTTTAATCTCGACTCCTCCCTCTACAGTCCCAACTCCTCCCATCTGCAATCCTAACTCCTCCTCTCTCAATTCTGACTGAACTTTTTGAGTGAGACTTAGAGCTTTGTAATTGTTCTATGTACATGTGACTGTGCTATGGGGTAATTGTATTTATTAGCCCTAGTAACAACACACCAGCAAGTGAGTGGCAAATGCTCTGTAACCCTTGCTCTCCTGGCTCCTCTGTGCTGCTGTGGTATAAGATGCAGCACATCGTTCTGCCTCAGGCTCTCCCAGGAGAGCTCTCTTCTGCTCAAAAGTGGGCGTGGCTATGACTGTGCTAGGGGGGGCGGCCCTGAGCGTGGCTGGATTCCCTGCTGCTCCCCATCCTCTCACCAGTGATCCAGCTGAGGAAGCAGAGATCAGGAGGCAGGTGTGGTGTTAGGGGCTGCACAGAGACTGTGTTTACAGGCAGCAGATACTCTTTGTAAGACTGGCTGCCACTTACATGGATGAACCCTGAGATGAGTGGCAGTGGCAGGAGCACAAACACTTTTCTATTGGTCGGGTGAACGGAGGTCGGGTCTCCTAATTTTTAAGCAGGTTTTAAAAATCTCCTGACACAACCAGATGACCAGGATTGGATGGAACCAGAGGTTGTCTGACCATACATACTCTTCCAATGTTGTACCTAGGCATTAGTAGGATTCAATGAATATTGTATAAGGGTGTACCCATCTTTAGGGTACATAGAAAAAGCAATTTCACAGTAGTGATCCACAGCTTGCTAGAAGGCATGCATGATAAGTATGCATGAAAGATTCACTATGGGGTATATTCAATTCAAACCGGATCCATTCCGACATGAATTTGTGGGAATGGATCCGACAGAGCCGATTTAATGCGGCCAAAATCAGACAGGATTTAGCCGTTCCTGACATCTCAATCCGACTTTAAAAAACAAAACAAAGTCGGATTGAGATGAGGGTGCTGTGGGAGAGCAGCGGGGAGACGGGGGAGAGCAGCAGCTACAGCGATTTAGCCGGAGGATGGGGCACAGCCGCCAGACCTCACGGCAGAGCCCACTCAGCTTCAGCAAGCGGGACCTCACATGCTGGAGCCGGGTGGCCGCTGCTGTGAGTGGCAGCTGTGACACATCCTCCTGTATATGCTGTGCTGTAGCCGCTGCTCTCCCCCGTCTCCCTCCCATCTCCTCCTCTCAGCTCCCTCAATGTCCCTCATCTCAATCTGACTTTTTTAAAAGTCTGATTGAGATGGTCGAAAAGCGGGCCAAAACCTGTCGGATTTGGCCCTGTTTCCGACAGAAGCACGCGGATCGGCAGCTATTCCGCCGATCCATGTGCTTTCTGACAAGTCAAATTCCCCAACTTGTCGGATCATTTTGGGGTATAGTGAATAGGTCGGAACCCCTTCTGACCTAAAAAAGTTGAAAACTACCGTCTTTCCGACAGACGGCAGCTTTCGACTTCAATTGAATATACCCCTATGTTGGCCTGGCATTTGAAATTAGAACTGTTTATAGTGCACACAGATCACACAGCGCTTCACAGAGAATACTCAGTCATGCACATCAGTCCCTGCCCCAGAGGAGCTTACAATATACTGTACGTTCCCTAACACATGGACTCCCATAAACACTAGCGTTCATTTTATCAGTAGACAAAAAAGCTATCGGGTTGAATTTGGGGTGTTGGCGAAAAAAAAGAGCATCTGGATGAAACCCACGCAAACATGATGAGAACATACAAACTCCACACCAATGAACCCTGGCTGGAAATTGAACTCAGGACCAGAGTGCTGTGAAGCAGTATTGCTATCCACCACGCCAACTGTGCAAATAATAATACAGATTTATTGATCTTTAGGTTATTTCCACGTTCACCTTCAAGCATAGGCAGTGTTGGGCATCACATCAGAGACGGAGGCGGAATTATTAGCACATGTTATTTATATAGCGCAGACATATTCCGCAACTTTTTTAGCCACACATCAGTGAATGCTCCTGGGCACTTACAATCTATATTCCAGCACCTACCACATGGACACATAAACCAGGGTTAATTGGTGTCCAAAGCCAATTAACCTACAACTGTGTTTTTACACTGTATGAGGAAACATTAGCGCTCAGAGGAAATCCACACAAAGAAGAGAACATACAAACTTCAGTGGCTTGGTCAGGAATTAAACTCATGACCTAAGGCTGTGAGGCAAAAATGCTAACCACTACGCAAACCATGCTAAATATCCATACAGCTCTGCCCTCACTTAATTTTATTTTAAATCAATAATGTACTTTTTCCATCAAGAGGTTTCAAATAGGACCAATTTGAAAATGTTCCAAACACTGCTGCCTATAAAGAAAACAGAATGTCAGCACTGTGCTACCACTCAGGTTAGACATACTCCCAAATACAGGCTAGGCCTACAAATAGCTGCCTGCACAGCTGAAAGAACTTCCATAGGTGCAACTGCAATGGTGACCACAGCTGATGACACTATGGGCCCACAAATGTCACTCTAGTTACACCCTTGACTGTTGTACTTGATCCCTAAGTTTATAGCAGAGCACCAGTCCTACACAAGGATTCTACATGTATTTCCTTACATTGAAATGTAGTGTGAGCTATGCGGAAAACAACATCACAGGACGTTTATATCCAAGATCTCAGGATGTGTGAACAGCTGCTATTTGCAGTACAACCAATGCTGTTAACTTAATACACAGACGTATAAGACTGCAGTTGATGCTGGCCGATATTACGTTCTTTGCTGTGGTGGCACCAAACAGTTAAAAAGGCATTTAGCCAAATAACGGATATAAAGGATTGTTACGGTATGAGGCCCAAGTCCTTCTGTCTCCCTGCTGCTCTGCCACAGCTGTGCGGCTGCTTGTGCTTGGTCTGGAAGACGCCCCTTGGGTGGATAGATTCTGTCACTGCACTTGGACAACAGTTTGAAGATGACAATTTCTGCTTTAACTATATAATTGGTTACTCACGTTTTACTCCCGCTGTAACATTACAGAGGAGTGTTGCCACTAAATCTGTGCTGGAGAATAATGCATAGTAATCAATAAGAATCCTATATATTCTATGATGCATGATTGATTTAGACACAAATGAAAATGCGATCCCGTACGCAGCAGTTATGCAAAAATATGCAAATGTCACAGCTGTAAGATTTGTACTGAGGAGCCCACTGGCGGCGTCTCAGATCCCCGCTCGCATGCAAAGAGCCTTATTCCGTAGCATTCGCTACTGACATGCGATCGCTTCTGGGCGATTTTCGGGCCAGTGTGCATGCGCAGGCCACGCTCTGCGTGTGCGGCCCAGGAGATGTGATCGCGTCTCAGTGATTTCAGTGACTCTACCTGATTGATAGGCAGAGGCGCTCGCGGGGAAGAGACGTGGCGCAAACGGGTGCAGGTCTGGGTCATTTCCAGGGCATACGTGGCGTCACACACGGTTCCGGTATGAATGGTCGACCATGTTATGGTCGACCACTATTGGTCGACATTGACATGGTCGACATGGACACATGGTCGACACATGAAAATGGTAGCCACATGAGAGGTCGACATATGAAAAGGTCGACATGAGTTTTTTAACTTTTTTTGGTGTCGTTTTTTGCATAAAGTGACTGGGAACCCCAATTAGTGCACCGCGTCCCCTCGCATGGCTCGCTTCGCTCGCCATGCTTCGGGCATGGTGCCTTCGCTCCGCTACCGCTTCACTCGGCACACTTTACCGTTCCAATCGTAGTCCATGTGGATCGTAAAGTATGGAAAAGTTCCCCAAAAGGAAAAAAAGGAAAAAAACTAATGTCGACCTTTTCATGTGTCGACCATGTGTCCATGTCAATGTCGACCAATAGTGGTCGACCTAATGACTGTCGACCATAACATGGTCGACCATGTGAATGGATACCGTCACACACAGCCACTGTGAAGCAAAACATGGCAGCAGTGAGCCTGCCTTCACTGCTAGGCTGCGAAGGCAGTGGGCTACCCTTGTTTTGCAGGGCCAGTGATGCAATCGCATTGCTGGCGACCATTTGCATGCTGGGTGGCTTTGCCCTGTGCTGGGCGACCCCCAACATGCGATCGCAAGCAGTTGCAGTTTTGCTAATTTAGCAAAACTGCAACTGAAGCTGATTGGGGAGCAAAGCCCACATCCGCCAGTCATGGACCTTTTAAGTAACTCTATGGTCCCGCTGCATGCCTGTCAGCAGGAAGATGATGGAGTAGTTTTTACTGCATATGGGATCGCAGTCATAAACTGTGACACAACTCCCAAACCAGTCATGACATGCCTGCGTTTGAGGGCCACTACCCCCAGTTGCTGGCCACAATTGCTACTTGGCAATCATTTTGCAAATAAATCCTCACTGCGACCGCCATCGCAAGACCACTGCAGCACATGCGCAATGCAACTTAGATGCCTGCGCAGTGGAAAGAGAATCACTCCACTGCGTCCAATATCAACATTGCGGTTATCTCTGAATCAGGCCCAAAATGATTATAAAGCTCAAGGCAGAAATCATATATTTCCTTACTGCCAGTGTACCTCCCCTACCCACAGTGCACTGTGCATTTATATCAAATCTGACAGTCAGTAGATGGCCGCTGGAATGTGGTGTTAGTATATCACCGGGTGATTCTAGTGGTCGTTACATCATATTTTAAGTGTGGAGGCAATTACAGCATTTTCAAATGAACTATTAGTATTATAAGGATTAGCATATAGTATATGGTCATGAATCTTATTGGTGGTGTCTAATACCCTCATTATCTTCTGTACTGCATTCGTTATTCCCTATACAGAGAGCGATGAAATCAATCCCATAACATAAAGTAGTTTACATTGTATTTTCTCTATCGTCCTAAGTGGATGCTGGGGTTCCTGAAAGGACCATGGGGAATAGCGGCTCCGCAGGAGACAGGGCACAAAAGTAAAGCTTTTACAGGTCAGGTGGTGTGTACTGGCTCCTCCCCCTATGACCCTCCTCCAGACTCCAGTTAGATTTTTGTGCCCGGCCGAGAAGGGTGCAATTCTAGGTGGCTCTCATAAAGAGCTGCTTAGAGAGTTTAGCTTAGGTTTTTTATTTTACAGTGATTCCTGCTGGCAACAGGATCACTGCAACGAGGGACAGAGGGGAGAAGAAGTGAACTCACCTGCGTGCAGGATGGATTGGCTTCTTGGCTACTGGACATGAAGCTCCAGAGGGACGATCACAGGTACAGCCTGGATGGTCACCGGAGCCACGCCGCCGGCCCCCTCACAGATGCTGAAGCAAGAAGAGGTCCAGAATCGGCGGCTGAAGACTCCTGCAGTCTTCTTAAGGTAGCGCACAGCACTGCAGCTGTGCGCCATTTTCCTCTCAGCACACTTCACACGGCAGTCACTGAGGGTGCAGGGCGCTGGGGGGGGGGGCGCCCTGGGAGGCAAATGAAGACCTTTAAAAAGGCTAAAAATACCTCACATATAGCCCCAGAGGCTATATGGAGATATTTACCCCTGCCTAAATGTACTAAATAGCGGGAGACGAGCCCGCCGAAAAAGGGGCGGGGCCTATCTCCTCAGCACACGGCGCCATTTTCTGTCACAGCTCCGCTGGTCAGGAAGGCTCCCAGGTCTCTCCCCTGCACTGCACTACAGAAACAGGGTATAACAGAGAGGGGGGGCAAAATAAATGGCAATATATTAATATAAAAGCAGCTATAAGGGAGCACTTAATCATAAGGCTATCCCTGTCATATATAGCGCTTTTTGGTGTGTGCTGGCAGACTCTCCCTCTGTCTCCCCAAAGGGCTAGTGGGTCCTGTCTTCGTATAGAGCATTCCCTGTGTGTCTGCTGTGTGTCGGTACGTGTGTGTCGACATGTATGAGGACGTTATTGGTGTGGAGGCGGAGCAATTGCCAAATATGAGGATGTCACCTCCTAGGGGGTCGACACCAGAATGGATGCCTTTATTTGTGGAATTACGGGATAGCGTCAACTCGCTTAAGCAGTCGTTTGCCGACATGAGGCGGCCGGACACTCAATTAGTGCCTGTCCAGGCGCCTCAAACACCGTCAGGGGCTGTAAAACGCCCCTTGCCTCAGTCGGTCGACACAGACCCAGACACAGGCACTGATTCCGGTGGTGAAGGTGACGAATCAACCGTATTTTCCAGTAGGGCCACACGTTATATGATTTTGGCAATAGAGGAGATGTTACATTTAGCTGATACTACAGGTACCACTAAACAGGGTATTATGTGGGATGTGAAAAAACTACCAGTAGTTTTTACCGAATCAGAAGAATTAAATGACGTGTGTGATGAAGCGTGGGGTGCCCCGATAAAAAACTGCTAATTTCAAAGAAGTTATTGGCTTTATACCCTTTCCCGCCAGAGGTTAGGGAGCGCTGGGAAACACCTCCTAGGGTGGACAAAGCGCTAACACGCTTATCAAAACAAGTGGCGTTACCCTCTCCTGAGACGGCCGCACTTAAAGATCCATCAGATAGGAGGATGGAAAATATCCAAAAAGGTATATACACACATGCAGGTGTTATACTACGACCAGCTATTGCGACTGCCTGGATGTGCAGTGCTGGGGTAGTTTGGTCAGAGTCCCTGATCGAAAATATTGATACCCTGGACAGGGACAATATTGTACTGTCGTTAGAACAAATAAAGGATGCATTTCTTTATATGCGTGATGCACAGAGAGATATCTGCACACTGGCATCACGGGTAAGTGCTATGTCCATTTCGGCCAGAAGAGCTTTATGGACACGACAGTGGACAGGCGATGCGTAGAGGAGTTATTTGGGGTCGGTCTATCGGATTTGGTGGCCACGGCTACGGCCGGGAAATCCACCTTTCTACCTCAAGTCACTCCCCAACAGAAAAAGGCACCGACCTTTCAACCGCAGCCCTTTCGTTCCTTTAAAAATAAGAGAGCAAAGGGCTATTCATATCTGCCACGAGGCAGAGGACGAGGGAAGAGACAGCAACAGGCAGCTCCTTCCCAGGAACAGAAGCCCTCCCCGGCTTCTACAAAAGCCTCAGCATGACGCTGGGGCTTCGCAAGCGGACTCGGGGGCGGTAAAGGGTCGTCTCAAGAATTACAGCGCGCAGTGGGCTCACTCGCAGGTAAATCCCTGGATCCTGCAGATAATATCTCAGGGGTACAGGTTGAAATTAGAGACAGAGCCACCTCGCCGTTTCCTGAAGTCTGCTTTACCAACGTCCCCCTCAGAAAGGGAGACGGTTTTGGAAGCCATTCACAAGCTGTATTCTCAGCAGGTGATAGTCAAGGTACCTCTTCTACAACAAGGGAAGGGGTATTATTCCACTCTTTGTGTGGTACCGAAGCCGGATGGCTCGGTAAGGCCTATTCTAAATCTGAAGTCCTTGAACCTGTACATAAAGAAGTTCAAGTTCAAGATGGAGTCACTCAGAGCAGTGATAGCGAACCTGGAAGAAGGGGACTTTATGGTATCCTTGGACATCAAGGATGCGTATCTCCACGTTCCAATTACCCCTCACACCAGGGGTACCTCAGGTTCGTTGTACAAAACTGTCACTATCAGTTTCAGACGCTGCCGTTTGGTTTGTCCACGGCACCTCGGGTCTTTACAAAGGTAATGGCCGAGATAATATTTCTTCTTCGAAGAAAAGGCGTATTAATTATCCCATACTTGGACGATCTCCTAACAAGGGCAAAGTCCAGAGAACAGCTAGAGATGGGTTTAGCACTATCTCAAGAGGTGCTAAAGCAGCACGGATGGATTCTGAATATTCCAAAATCCCAATTAATGCCAACAACTCGTCTGCTGTTCCTGGGGATGATTCTGGACACAGTTCAGAAAAAGGTTTTTCTTCCCGAAGAAAAAGCCAAGGAGTTATCTGACCGGGTCAGGAACCTCCTAAAACCAGGAAAGGTGTCTGTACATCAATGCACAAGAGTCCTGGGAAAAAATGGTAGCTTCTTACGAAGCAATCCCTTTCGGCAGATTCCATGCAAAGGGATCTGTTGGACAAATGGTCAGGGTCGCATCTTCAGATGCACCTGCGGATAACCCTGTCGCCGAGGACAAGGGTATCCCTTCTGTGGTGGTTGCAGGAGGCTCATCTATTGGAGGGCCGCAGATTCGGCATGCAGGATCGGATCCTGGTGACCACGGATGCCAGCCTGAGAGGCTGGGGAGCAGTCACACAGGGAAGAAATTTCCAGGGAGTGTGGTCGAGCTTGAAAAAGTCTCTTCACATAAGCATTCTGGAACTAAGAGCAATCTACAATGCTCTAAGCCAGGCGGAACCTCTGCTTCAAGGAAGACCGGTGTTGATCCAGTCGGACAACATCACGGCAGTCGCCCATGTAAACAGACAGGGCGGCACAAGAAGCAGGAGGGCAATGGCAGAAGCTGCCAGGATCCTTCGCTGGGCGGAGAATCACGTGATAGCACTGTCAGCAGTATTCATCCCGGGCGTGGACAACTGGGAAGCAGACTTCCTCAGCAGACACGACCTTCACCCGGGAGAGTGGGGACTTCATCCAGAAGTTTCCCACATGCTATTAAACCGTTGGGTAAAACCAATGGTGGACATGATGGCGTCTCGCCTCAACAAAACACTGGACAGGTATTGCGCCAGGTCAAGAGATCCGCAGGCAATAACTGTGGACGCGCTGGTAACACCTTGGGTGTACCAGTCGGTATATGTGTTTCCTCCTCTGCCTCTCATACCAAAGGTATTGAGGATTATACGGCAAAGAGGAGTAAGACTAGTGGATCCGGATTGGCCAAGAAGGACTTGGAACCCGGAACTTCAAGAGATGGTCACGGACGATCCGTGGCCTCTACTTCTGAGAAGGGACCTGCTTCAGCAGGGTCCTTGTCTTTTTCAAGACTTACCGCGGCTGCGTTTGACGGCATGGCGTTTGAATGCCAGATCCTAAAAGGAAAAGGCATTCCAGAAGAAGTCATTCCTACCTTGATAAAGGCAAGGAAGGAAGTCACCGCGAAGCATTATCGCCGTATTTGGCGAAAATATGTTGCGTGGTGCGAGCAGCGGAGTGCTCCGATGGAGGAATTTCAACTGGGTCGTTTTCCTACATTTCCTGCAATCAGGATTGTCTATGGGTCTCAAATTGGGATCTATTAAGGTTCAAATTTCGGCCCTATCAATATTCTTCCAAAAAGAATTGGCCTCAGTCCCTGAGGTCCAGATTTTTATCAAAGGAGTACTGCATATACAGCCTCCTGTGGTGCCTAAGGTGGCACCGTGGGATCTAAATGTAGTTTTAGATTTCCTCAAATCCAATTGGTTTGAACCACTAAAGAATGTGGATTTGAAATATCTCACATGGAAAGTGACTATGTTACTGGCCCTGGCTTCGGCCGGGAGAGTATCTGAACTGGCGGCTTTGTTTTATAAAAGCCCTTATTTAATTTTCCATTCGACATAGGGCAGAGCTGCGGACGCGTCCGCATTTTCTCCCTAAGGTGGTATCAGCGTTTCACCTGAACCAGCCTATTGTAGTGCCTGCGGCTACAGACGACTTGAAGGACTCCAAGTTGTTGGACGTTGTCAGAGCCTTAAAAATATACATTTAAAGGACGGCTGGAGTCAGAAAATCTGACTCGCTGTTTATACTGTATGCACCCAACAAGTTGGGTGCACCTGCTTCTAAGCAGTCGATTGCTCGTTGGATTTGTAACAAAATTCAACTTGTACATTCTGTGGCAGGCCTGCCACAGCCTAAATCTGTTAAGGCCCATTCCGCAAGGAAGGTGGGCTCATCTTGGGCGGCTGCCCGAGGGGTCTCGGCATTACAACTCTGCCGAGCAGCTACGTGGTCAGGGGAGAACACGTTTGTAAATTTTTACAAATTTGATACCCTGGCAAAGGAGGACCTGGAGTTCTCTCATTCGGTGCTGCAGAGTCATCCGCACTCTCCCGCCCGTTTGGGAGCTTTGGTATAATCCCCATGGTCCTTTCAGGAACCCCAGCATCCACTTAGGACGATAGAGAAAATAAGAATTTACTTACCGATAATTCTATTTCTCGGAGTCCGTAGTGGATGCTGGGCGCCCATCCCAAGTGCGGATTATCTGCAATACTTGTACATAGTTATTGTTAACTAAATTCGGGTTATTGTTTAGGAAGCCATCTTTCAGAGGCTCCTCTGTTATCATACTGTTAACTGGGTTTAGATCACAAGTTGTACGGTGTGATTGGTGTGGCTGGTATGAGTCTTACCCGGGATTCAAAATCCTCCCTTATTGTGTACGCTCGTCCGGGCACAGTACCTAACTGGAGTCTGGAGGAGGGTCATAGGGGGAGGAGCCAGTACACACCACCTGACCTGTAAAAGCTTTACTTTTGTGCCCTGTCTCCTGCGGAGCCGCTATTCCCCATGGTCCTTTCAGGAACCCCAGCATCCACTACGGACTCCGAGAAATAGAATTATCGGTAAGTAAATTCTTATTTTTATCCTCGGTAATCTGGATTAAATTCACACTAGCAAGCATGTGACTGGTCACACTCATCCTCACAGAACAGATTCAGAAATGCTTTTGGCAGTATAAGAAGTTAAAAGGACATTAACCTAAAAAAAGTTGTTGAAACAAAAAAATAAAAAAAGAGTAATCTCTGTTAGTAAATGGTAAATCCACGTTTCAGAGAAATCGTGTTTTAAAAGTATCACTTATTTCCATCCCAAATTACATTAGATTTAAAGTATCATCTGCCCGGATTTTTGGATGAACCCATGGTGAGAAAAGAGCCTGACCGACCCAAATTGTAAACTGTGAAAGGCTGCGGCCTGTAGAACAGCAGGGATTGCTTTACAGAAATGTAGGTGGGGTTGGCCTAATCTGGGCAGGTCGTATTTTGTCCCATTTGTTTTTCTTAAAATGCTAGGTTGTATGGGATTAGCAGGGAAAAGGACTACCCATCGTCATTTCAAATGTGAAATAACCTACCGTATATACTCGAGTATAAGCCGACTTTTTCAGCACTTTTTTTTTGTGCTGAAAAGGCCACCTCGGCTTATACTCGAGTCAGCGTTAGGAGGGACAAAGAGAGCACAGCGCGCGGCTCTCCTGTGTCCCTCCTGCATCTCCGGCGTGTGTGTGTGTGTGTTAAAGGAAGTGCACGAACTGGCACTTCCTTTAACACACACACGCCACTGCCGCCGGAGACGCAGGAGGGACACAGGAGAGCCGCGAGCTGCGCTCTCTGTGTCCCTCCTTCAGAAGACAGCGCGGGAGCGAAGGAGGGTAAGTATCTAGCACTGTGGGGCATATCTGGCACTGTGGGGCATATCTGGCACATCTGGCACTGTGGGGCACATCTGGCACTGTGGGGCACATCTGGAACTGTGGGTGTGGGGCACATCTGGCACGGTGGGGCACATCTGGCACGGTGGGGCACATCTGGCACGGTGGGGCACATCTGGCACTATGAGGCCTGTGTACGGGTAGAGCTGCATTTCCCACCCTAGGCTTATACTCTAATCAATAAGTTTTCCCAGGTTTTTGTGGTAAAATTAGGTGCCTCGGCTTATATTCGGGTCGACTTATACTCGAGTATATACGGTAATTCATTTCAGAATCTATCATTCTGACAGGAAGCGAGTGTTGGGACACACAAAGGGCCTACTTACAAATACATTATTGAATCAAATTCATTGATACGGTGGCCTTTTGGGGTCAATCCAAACCTAACCAACACACTCCTAAGCTACAAATAGGACAATTAAAAAAAAGTCTTAATGAATAATAAATAATTATCCATAAATATTTATTAAAAATTATAGCCGAGTTTATTATGTTAGATTAATGTCCTCCTTAAATACACTTTATGAGTGCTGCAGCGGGAATCTTCTCTAGTTTCCTTTTATTCCCAGCATCACTAAATAGCAATACATTTTGGTTACGTCATTCACAGTGCAGAGCTACTTATAATGTAGTCTCTCACAAGACATGTGGGGCCTAAATCAGACCTGATCGTAGTAGCAAATTTGTTAGCAGATGGGCAAAAATAAGATTTTAAACCTACCGGTAAATCTATTTCTCCTAGTCCGTAGAGGATGCTGGGGACTCCGTAAGGACCATGGGGTATAGACGGGCTCCGCAGGAGATAGGGCACCTAAAAAGAACTTTGACTATGGGTGTGCACTGGCTCCTCCCTCTATGCCCCTCCTCCAGACCTCAGTTAGAGAACTGTGCCCAGAGGAGATGGACAATACAAGGCAGGATTTAGCAATCCAAGGGCAAGATTCATACCAGCCCACACCAATCATACCATGTAACCTGGAACATACATAACCAGTTAACAGTATGAACAAACTACAGTAACGGTCCAAGACCAATGTCAACTGTAACATAACCCTTATGTAAGCAACAACTATATACAAGTCTTGCAGAGTTTCCGCACTGGGACGGGTGCCCAGCATCCTCTACAGACTAGGAGAAATAGATTTACCGGTAGGTTTAAAATCTTATTTTCTCTTACGTCCTAGAGGATGCTGGGGACTCCGTAAGGACCATGGGGTTTATACCAAAGCATCCAATCGGGCGGGAGAGTGCGTATGACTCTGCAGCACCGACAGAGCAAACGGTAGGTCCTCATCAGCTAGGGTATCAAACTTGTAGAATTTAGCAAAAGTGTTTGACCCCAACCAAGTCGCCGCTCGGCAAAGTTGTAAAGCCGAGACGCCTCGGGCAGCAGCCCAAGAAGAGCCCACCTTCCTAGTGGAATGGGCCTTAACCGAATTTGGTACCGGCAATCCAGCCGTAGAGTGAGCCTGCTGAATCGTATTACAGATCCAGTGAGCAATAGTCTGCTTCGAAGCAGGAGCGCCAATCTTATTGGCCGCATACAGGATAAACAGAGCCTCTGTTTTCGTAATTCTAGCCGTCCTGGCTACATAAATTTTTAAGGTCCTGACTACGTCCAGGGATCTGGAATCCTCCAGGTCACTTGTAGCCACAGGTACCACAATAGGTTGATTCATATGGAACGAAGAAACCACTTTAGGCAAAAATTGTGGACGTGTCCTCAATTCAGCTCGATCCACATGAAAAATCAAGTAGGGGCTCTTGTGTGACAAAGCCGCCAATTCCGACACTCGCCTTGCTGATGCTAAGGCCAACAACATGACCACCTTCCAGGTAAGAAATTTCAACTCAACCTTGTTAAGCGGTTCAAACCAGTGTGATTTTAGGAACTGCAACACCACGTTCAGGTCCCATGGTGCCACTGGAGGCACAAAAGGGTGCTGGATGTGCAGCACTCCCTTTACAAACGTCTGGACTTCTGGAAGAGAAGCCAATTACTTCTGAAAGAAAATCGAGAGGGACGAAATCTGTACCTTAACAGAGCCTAATTTCAGGCCCATATCCACTCCTGTCTGTAGGAAGTGGAGAAGACGACCCAGATGAAAATCTTCCGTAGGTGCATTCTTGGTCTCACACCAAGAAACATACTTTAGCCAGATACGGTGATAATGTTTTACAGTCACCTCCTTCCTAGCTTTTATTAACGTAGGGATGACCTCTTCCGGAATCCCCTTTTTCGCTAGGATTCGGCGTTCAACTGCCATGCCGTCAAACGTAACCGCGGTAAGTCTTGAAACACACAGGGCCCCTGCTGCAACAGGTCTTCCCTCAAGAGGAAGGAGGAAGAGGCCAGGGATCTCCTGTGAGAATCTCTTGTAGATCCGAGTACCAGGCTCTTCGAGGCCAGTCTGGGACAACGAGTATCGTTCGTACTCTTCTTCGTCTTATGCTCCTCAATACTTTTGTGATGAGAGGAAGAGGAGGAGGAGGAGGAAATACGTAGACCGATTTGAACACCTACGGTGTTACCAGAGCGTCCACTGCTATTGCCTGAGGGTCCCGAGACCTGGCGCAGTACCTCTGAAGTTTTTTGTTGAGGTGTGACGCCATCATGTCTATTTGAGGAGTTCCCCAAAGACGTATTACGTCTGCAAAGACTTCTTGATGAAATCCCCACTCTCCTGGATGGAGATAGTGTCTGCTGAGGAAGTCTGCTTCCCAGTTGTCCACTCCCGGAATGAAGACAGCTGACAGAGCGCTTACATGATTTTCCGCCCAGCGAAGGATCCTTGTGGCATCCGCCATCGCGACTCTGCTTTTTGTCCCGCCTTGGCGGTTCACATGAGCCACTGCTGTGACATTGTCTGATTGACTCAGAACCGGTAGGTTTCGAAGAAAACTCTCCGCTTGTCGAAGGTCGTTGTAAATGGCCCTGAGTTCCAACACATTGATGTGTAGACATGACTCCTGGTCTGACCAAAGACCCTGAAAATGTTTTCCCTGTGTGACCGCTCCCCATCCTCGGAGGCTCGCGTCCGTGGTAACCAGGATCAAATCCTGAATTCCGAACCTGCGACCCTCCAGGAGGTGAGCACTTTGCAACCACCACAGGAGGGACACTCTGGTCCCTGGGGACAGAGTTATTTTCCGATGTAAGTGCAGATGGGACCCGGACCACTTGTCCAGAAGGTCCCATTGAAAGTTCTTGCATGGAACCTGCCGAAGGGAATGGCCTCGTAGGCCGCCACCATTTTCCCCAGAACTCGAGTGCATTGGTGAACTGACACCCTTTTCGGTTTTAGCAGGTCTCTGACCATGTTCTGTATGTCTTGGACTTTCTCTTTTGGGAGGAAGACCTTCATTTGTTCCGTATCCAGTATCATACCTAGGAACGGTAGTCGAGTTGTCGGAATCAACTGTGACTTCGGTAGATTTAGAATCCAACCGTGTTGCTGGAGCACTCTCAACGAGAGCGCCACACTGCTCAGCAATTTCTCCCTTGATCTCGCTTTTATCAGGAGATCGTCCAAGTATGGGATAATTGTGACTCCATGCTTGCGCAGGACCACCATCATTTCCGCCATTATCTTGGTGAAAATCCTCGGGGCCGTGGAGAGTCCAAACGGCAAAGTCTGAAATTGGTAATGACAATCCTGTACAGCGAATCTCAGGTATTCCTGATAGGGGGCATATATGGGGACATGAAGGTACGCATCCTTTATGTCCAGAGACACCATAAACTCCCCCTCCTCCATGTTGGCTATTATCGCTCTGAGAGATTCCATTTTGAATTTGAATCTTCTTATGTACAGGTTTAGGGATTACAGATTCAAAATAGGTCTGACCGAACCGTCCGGTTTCGGGACCACAAATAGGGTTGAATAGTAACCTCTTCCCTGCTGGTGCAGGGGAACCTTGATTATCACTTGCTGTATACCCAGCGTTTGAATTGCAGCTAACACTACATCCCTTTCCGATGTGGAAGCTGGTAGGGCCGATTTGAAAAATCGGCGCGGGGGCACCTCCTCGAATTCCAATTTGTAACCCTGGGAAACTATTTCCAACACCCAGGGATTCAGGTCCGAACTGACCCAGGCCTGACTGAAAAGTCGAAGACGTGCCCCCACCGGTGCGGACTCCCTCAGGGGAGCCCCAGCGTCATGCTGTGGGTTTTGGAGCAGCCGGGGAGGACTTTGGTTCCTGGGCACCTGCCGAAGCAGGTGCTCTCTTGCCTCTGCCCTTACCTCTGGCGAGGAAAGAGGATCCCCAACCTCTTTTGGACTTGTGCGACCGAAAGGACTGCATCTGATAGGGTGTTACTTTCTTTTGCTGTTGGGGAATATATGGTAAAAAATTTGATTTACCTGCTGTGGCTGTGGAAACCAGGTCCGTCAGCCCATCCCCAAACAATACATTTCCAGCTTGAATGTTCAGCAGGGGAGAGACCAGGGAGCCAGCGTTTTCCTCATGCAGCTTCTGTGGAGAAAATGGCGCTGGTTAATGCTGGGGATCAAGCTCCGCCCACCCAACAGCGGGCTTCGGTCCCGGTGATTTTTTTATAGAAAATGGCGGGGGATCGTAGAATTACTGCCCAGCAGCCTAATCTACCTCGTCAGTGCCCAAATGTGGGGTTTATTGCTGCCCAGGGCGCCCCCCCCTGCGCCCTGCACCCTTCAGTGCTGCTGTGTGTGTGAATGGGAGCAATGGCGCGCAGCTTACCGCTGCGCGCCTTACCTCATGAAGATCTGATGTCTTCTGCCGCCTATGATGTCTTCTGCCTTCTCATACTCACCCGGATTCTATCTTCGGCATCTGTGAGGAGGACGGCGGCGCGGCTCCGGGACGAACCCCAGGTGAGACCTGTGTTCCGACTCCCTCTGGAGCTAATGGTGTCCAGTAGCCTTAGAAACAGAGCCCAACTTGACAAGCCAGCTCTGCTTCTCTCTCCTCGGTTCCACGATGCAGGGAGCCTGTTGCCAACAGGACTCCCTGAAAATAAAAAACCTAGCAAAATTATTTTTCCACAGAAAACTCTGGAGAGCTCTCTGCAGTGCACCCATTCTCCTCTGGGCACAAGATCGAACTGAGGTCTGGAGGAGGGGCATAGAGGGAGGAGCCAGTGCACACCCATAGTCAAAGTTCTTTTTAGGTGCCCTATCTCCTGCGGAGCCCGTCTATACCCCATGGTCCTTACGGAGTCCCCAGCATCCTCTAGGACGTAAGAGAAACCATGTGCTCTGCAGGGGGTGGGGGGGGGGGGGGGGGGCATATGTAACATGTGCAGAGAGTTAGATTTGGGTGGGGTGTGTCTCTCTGCACATGTTACATCTGCCACACCTGCAGTACACATGGTTTATTGCCCATCTGCTAATAAATTTGCTGCTACGATTAACTCTGAATTACCCCCATTGATTCTGCGTTCCAGCTTGCATTACCAGTAGGGATACAGCATATAAACGTCTATGATTACAAAGCCTGTATATTAGAAAGGAAGCATGCACATTTTCCCCTAGACTTGAAATCTAGAAGCCTTTGCGCCTGCGATGCTATGACCCAAAATACCCTCATGTCATATTTACCTGCGTCTCCTTCTTCCAAGCGGTTTGCCTTGGACTCACTAATCTCCAGTTGGCAGTATCAGATGGTGATAGGGTGCCCCCAGCTATTTAATGAAGGGATGAGCAACCTGTAACACTCCAGCTGTCATCTCTTCTGAGGTCCCGCTAGTGTCCAATCCACAAATGAATAACATGATTATACCTAAAGGCTAAGCATCACAAATGTAATTCCAATACAAGATCACCCTATTTTATAGCATCCTGCGTTCAGCATCCTGCTAGTGTTTAAATATATAGATGTTCATTATTTTGGTGAATATTGCGTTCTTGCTGCATTTTGCTTTACTGCAGGGTCCGGAAGTTGACCGATGTGGGGCGATTCTCCAGAAAGTGAACATAAAGTTCTGTGCATCACATGCTTTACATTTTTTTTCCTTTTAAACTGGTCTGTTTAGAAATTGTTCTTATATGAAAACTCAATTACTTAGTAGCAATGCCTTAAGGTGGGTACACACTAGTAGATATATCTGCAGATCAACTGATCTGCAGATATATCTATGGACGGATCGGGCAGTGTGCTGTGCATACACACTGCCCGATCCGTCGGGGACTGACGTTATGAACTGGGCGGGCGTGGACACACGCCCGCCCCGTTCAGCTGTCAATCACCGCCGGCCGCCGCAGCATGTGTACGGGCGGTCGGTCGATCGCCCCGTACACACACAGCGACGCGCCAATATATCGGTAGATATATTGGCCGTCGGCTGTGCTGCGCGGCCGACGCGATACGTCTGTGAACGACGGAGTTCACAGACGTATCGGCCGTACACACTGGCTGACGGTCCCACGATATATCGGCCGTTCAAGAGAACGGCCGATATATCGACCAGTGTGTACGGGCTTTTACCCTATAATTTAAGATTAGGGTGGCCAATGCCGGGCCATTTTTTCAATCCTGGGTATCGGGATTGAAAAATGCTCAAACCTGGGATTCCCGGGATAGGGCTGTGTTCTGTGTGGCCAAAAGCACACACAACTCACCATACCACAGGGCGGGTCACTTCCTCCGGGTGCGTCAGGTGATGGGCGGCTGGCTGCGCACACTTCCTCTGGGTTCGGCGACGAATAACGGGAGGCTGGCTGCGCAGCGTGACCTCTGACTTCAGGTCTCACTGCACAGGGAGAGCCAGGCAGCGTCTGAGCCATCTGAGGACACGCTGCCCAACACTGAAATAACAAGGAGCTTTCTAATCCAGAAATCCCCGGGATTGGAAGCTCCAATCCCGAGATTGAATCCCGGCCAATTTTAGGTTTAAATCCCGGGATCCCGCCGATCCCACTAAAGACCAACTAAAATTTTGGTATTTTGGAGAAGTATGTCATTTGACTTGTGTAGCTGTCCCGTGCATCACGGAGAATCACCCCATAAAGCATTTCAGTCCACCTCCATGCTGCAAGGTTAAGGGTGCTCTTATACAGAATAGAAGTAGAACAATTAGATCTGAGATACATACCTCTCAGAAATGTAAGAGCTGTAATCCGGACCAGGGAGTGTGGCTATAGAATGCTGAGGGTACCAACCGAGTAATAGGGGCTCAACACCATTATAGTTCCACTCACACGGGAGGCTCCTGCCTCTGCTCCGTGCAGAAGATGTGTATACCTCATGACACCACTCCCCCACTAAACACCCCACAAATCAGGACGATTAGGAGACCTGTAGATATGGGCACATATATTAAGGACCAACCAAAGATATATTAAGTGATAGCTATGTCTGTGAGATGGGATGTAGTTATGTGACCAGCGGTCAGGAGACCGATGGTCACATGACCTCCCCCAACATCCCACCCCCTCACAATCCCGACGGTCGGCATGCCGACCACCAGGGACTATTCCCACTCGTGGGTGTCCATGACACCAATAGAGTACGAATAGAACCCATGGCGACCGTATGTCGCCACCGAGCCCGCAGCGTGGCGAGCGCAGCAAGCCCACAAGGGGCTTGCTGCAGTCGCCACCCCCCGCCGGGATTCCATCACGCATACCACACCCCTGTGAGATAGCTACTTCACAGTATATGGATAGATTGTATTTTCATGGAAAGTAGGTGACGGGCAAGGACAGATTAAGGGTTGCGTGGACCTTGTTTGTGGGGGACCTACCAATAGAATTGGCAATATGATATGCTGATGATGGTATTGAAAAGCATAATGTATAAACATTCCCAGTACAACAAGTGTGCTAAAAACACTGTAGTGGCCCCACTTCACATTATGCCACATAGAAACCGCACATTTGCCACAGTGCCTCCACACTGGTCTTTTAGGTGTGTGTGGGGACCCTTGGGCCACCATCCCGGCTACCTTGTTGTTAATCTGGCACTGGTGACGGTACATTTTAATAACTGCGATAACACACCATAAAACACGGAAAATACACATCCTAGGTGTATTTATATTGACTTTAGGACGCAGACATACACTTTTGCAGTCAGTGGAGGCATATGTACATCTGGCACTGCACTGGCATATATGTATCTGGCACTGCACTATTGGGGGCATATGTGTTTCACGTCCCATTTTAATTGGCTACACCAATTTTTCGGCGCGCGCACCCAGTACCACTAAGGGGCATAACTACTGGGTGGAAGGCTCATTTTTAAGTTGATAATTTGTGTATGGCCCCCGAAGGATTTTATAAATATGCAAATGGCCCTTGGTAGTAAAAAGGTTCCCCACCCCTGGTCTACATGATGAATGTCAACATGGACAACGTCAACATTGTGACGGTTGACATAACATACCCATGATTATGTACAGACGAGAGATGCCTGGAGTGAGTGAGCCGCCAGGTCTCCTGCAACTCTGCTAATATCGGGCGTCTTTCCAAAAATGGGTCTTACTCACAGGAGACTGTGCTGATTAATTTGATATGCGAGACTTGTACTGTATATCTGTGTGTGTGAGTCTGTATACATAGCACTTGTACTGGAAAAAAGCTGCGACTGCTACATTGTAGCACTTCGTATGCAGATTCAGAGACTCAGCTGCACATAGATATACAGGTGTTGCATGTCAGATTAATCAGCACAGTCACCTGGTTCTTACTAGTCGCATCGTGTTGTGAATAAGATGCATTTCAGCAAAAAAGACGCCCAACGTTAGCAGAGTCTCATGGGACCTGGTGCACCGAGATGGGCTGTTTGGCGCGACTGCAGCGATGATGTATGAGGACACATCTGTATGAAAGGAAAATAACAAATCATCTATGAAGGAGATAAAGTTTAGTGTTTATGGGAGGTTTGTGGATTCTTCTATCTAAGAATAATATGCTCACAGCCTTGTAGCAGACACAAAGTCCTCACATTCTTATATGACCTCTACTTGGGTAGAAGACACATACAGTGCATCACTTTTTCCCCCTTTTTTTTATATTACAGCATTATTCCATAATGGAATAAATTCATTTTTTTCCCTCAAAATTCTACACACTACACCCCATAATGACAACCTGAAAAGTTTTTTTTTAGATTTTTGCTAATTTATTAAAAATAAAAAACTAAGAAATCACATGTACATAAGTATTCACAGCCTTTGCCATGAAGCTCAAAATTGAGCTGAGGTAGATCCTGTTTCCACTGATGTTCCTACAGATTAATTGGAGTCTACCTGTGGTAAATTCAGTTGATTGGACATGATTTGGAAAGGCACACATCTGTCTATATAAAAGGTCCCACCCTTGACAGTGCATGTCTGAGCACAAACCAAACATGAAGTCAAAAGAATCGTCTATAGACCTCCGAGACAGGATTGTCTCAAGGCACAAATCTGGGGAAGGGTACAGAAAAATATCTGCTGCTTTGAAGGTACCAGTGAGCACAGTGGCCTCCATTGTTCGTAAATGGAAGAAATTTTGGAACCACCAGGACTCCTCCTAGAGCTGGCCAGTCGTCTAAACTGAGCGATCGGGGGGGAAGGGCCCTAGTCAGGGAGGTGACCAAGAATCCGATGGTCACTCTTTCAGAGTTACAACATTCCTCTGTGGAAAGAGGAGAACCTTCCAGAAGGACAACAATCTCTGCAGCAATCCACCAATCAGGCCTGTATGTTAGAGTGGATAGACGGAAGCCACTCCTTAGTAAAAAGCACATGGCAGTCCGCCTGGAGTTTGCCAAAATGCACCTGAAGGACTCTCAGACCATGAAAAACACAATTCTCTGGTCTGATGAGACAAAGATTGAAATCTTTGGCATGAAAGCCAGGTGTCATGTTTGGAGGAAACCAGGTACCTCTCATCACCAGGCCAATACCATCCCTACAGTGAAGCATGGTGGTGGCAGCATCATGCTGTGGGGATGTTTTTCAGTGGCAGGAACTGGGAGACTAGTCAGGATAGAGGGAAAGATGAATGAAGCAATGTACAGACATATCCTGGATGAAAATCTGCTCCAGAGCGCTCTTGACCTCAGACTGGGGCAATGGTTCATCTCTCAGCAGGACAACGACCCTAAGCGCACAGCCAAGATATCAAAGGAGTAGCTTCAGGACTACTCTGTGAATGTCCTTGAGTGGCCCAGCCAGAGCCCAGACTTGAATCCGATTGAACATCTCTGGAGAGATCTAAAATGGCTGTGCACAGACACTTCCCATCCAACCTGATGGAGCTTAAGAGGTGCTGCAAAAAGAAATGGACGAAACTGCCCAAAGATAGGTGTGCAAAGCTTGTGGCATCATATTCAAAAAGACTTGAGGCTGTAATTTGCTGGCAAAGGTGCATCAAAAAAGTATTGAGCAAAGGCTGTGAATACTTATGTACATTTGATTTCTTAGTTTTTTTATTTTTTAATAAATTTGCAAAAATCTCAAAAAAATTTATTTCACGTTGTCATTATGGGGTATTGTGTGTAGAATTTTGAGGGAAAAATTAATTTATTCCATTTTGGAACAAGGCTGTAACATAAAAAAATGTGGAAAAAGTGAAGCGCTGTGAATACTTTCCGGATGCACTATAAAGCGGTTCCAAGCTGAGCATCCAATAGATGTCAGAGTGACGAGCCCAACATGCGGCTGCAACATGTCCGACTTTGCAAGAGCCACAGTACCTGCTGTCCAGCTGTAATTTCTAGTGTACATCACCCACAAGCTGAGAGTTGTAGTTCCAGAGCCACTATAACCATTTTTTTCAATCTAAATAACTATTAACAGTATCTCCCTAATGTTGGAGCACAGACCTAATGAAGGAATGCTTTTTTTTGCCTCATCTCAGTGATGCATGGTTGGCAACATTTCTGAAGCATTTCTAGTAACATTTTGCTGGTGATGTCACTAGGTCCAAAGAAGCAGAAAGGGGAATTCTCTAGAATAAATGGTTCGGCCCACAAAATGGCTGCCACTACACTGTAAAAGATGGGTACGCTGTAAGGGTTCTACAATTCATACAAGAATACACGTTTTCCACAGTTCCCATGTCTGCTGGTGAAATATGTGTGATAATCATCTCAGCTCTGTTACAATGATCTTTCTATTCTCCAGGAATGCTACCATTATATCTCATGTCCTGCCAAGTCAGGGGGGTGAAGGGGAGGAGGGGTGCAATGAGGGAGACAGCGGTCTTTTAACTGGAGAGGGATCTCTCTAATGGGGGGGGAGAGAGCGAACTAGCCCCCTGGGCAATTGGGGATGAAGTACAATGCAGCCATTCGCTGGTCAGCACAACACAGGAAATGCACTATAACTTATATCCATCTAACCCCCAGTACCATTCCAGCAATGCCAGACATATGACAACATATCAACCCATTCACTGCCAAAGCCACGCGAGATGGTTCACCATTGTTCATATGAAGCTTATGCCAATATACAGTACGTTTCTAGATTGTATTTCGTTTACTGGACTAAGGGATCTATTTACTAAGTCTTGGATGATGATAAAGTCGCTGGAGATAAAGTACCAGCCAATCGGCTCCTACCTGTCATTTTTCAAACACAGCCTGTGGCATAGCAGTTAGAAGCCGATTGGTTGGTACTTTATCTCCAGCTACTTTATCTCCATCCAACGCTTAGTAAATAGACCCCTAAGATGTTACTATGGCTATCTCCAATATGGACACCTGGCAGTAGGTTGGAAAAGCAGTTGCTCTGTTACACAGGAGGCACTATCAGTAAAAAGAAGTGTGTTGGTGTGTGGGGCTAGAGTCCTTTAATAACCGTAAATAATGTTATTTTCTGTTCCCCTGATCCAGCATGGATTGTACAGACCCGCTGTGTTTGCATTTACGGTTCCCATCTGTGGCAAACGCAGGATGTGCTCGGAAACCCCCCCTGCGTGCGCCACTGCCCATAATACTAACCTCAGAAGTTACAAAATACAATCTCCACGGACAGTAAAGAAGATTCTCTTGATAAAGTTGTAGAACTTAAGTTTTAAACATATTTGCATACTTTGTTTATTAATTTAGGATGATGAAAATCTACATACAACACAGAAAGCAAGACTACCGCAAAAATGAAAATAGCCATGAGCAATCTGTCAGAGCTATACCCAGAGTCTGATTTGTATATACAGTATGAAGTGCTACTGTATGTAAAAGTGCACATACACAGTGATATTTTGACTATCTTCGATTTTGACTTTGCGATTTCCCCTGAACTCCCCCAGAGCCCAGTAACGCAGATTTTGACTATCTGTAACTTCGCTTTTGACTATGGGGATCATTCCGACCTGTTCGCATGCTGCGGTTCATTGCAACAGGGCTAACGGGTCAGAAATGCGCATGCGCTGCGGCTGCATTGCTCAGGCGTGTAGTTTCAGTTGCTGGGCAGCGACGCTGCATACGAAGAAAGCGGTCGCAGCAGCCACCGTAAGAAGATTGACAGGAGGAAGGCGTTCCGGGCGTCAACTCACCATTTTCTGGGCGTGGAGATCCGAATGCAGGCATGTCCAGGGCAGATGTCTGACGTCAATTCTGGGACCTTCATCGCTGGATCCATCGCACAGGGTAAGTAACTGCAGGGCTAGTCTTGTTTTACACAAAACCTTTTTAGCATAGCAGTGCTGCACAAGCGATCGCAGCCCTGCTATGCTAAAATACACTCCCCCATAGGTGGCGTCTAGTTGATCGCACGAGCAGCAAAAAGTTGCTACGTGCGATCAACTCAGAATGACCCCCTATGTGCAATTTTGACTAGTGACAATTTTGACTATAGTTTGTACTAGATAGTACATTATATAATCAAGATTGACTTGCCTGCACAATCTATCTTTCCTTGCAATAATCGACCCCGTGGGAGTGCACATCGGTATCGCAAGCTGCCTAACACGGGGCCTAATGCAGAGAGGGTTAGATTTAGGTGTGGTGTGTTCAAACTGAAATCTTAATTGCAGTGTAAAAATAAAGCAGCCAATATTTACTCTGCACAGAAACAAAATAACCCACCCAAATCTAACTCTCTCTGCACATGTTATATCTGCCCCCCCCCCCCCTGCACTGCACATAGTTTTGCCCATTAGCCAACAAATTTGCTGCTGCGATCAGGTCTGAATTAGGGGTGTGGTATGGAAGGTAGATAGTAACTAGGTCGTCCACTATAGGTGGACAGTAACTAGGTCGACAGGGTCTTTAGGTCGACAGGTCAAAAGGTCGACATGAGTTTTTTATGGGGGTTTTTGGTGTTTTCTTCGTACAGTGACTGGGAACCCCAATTAGTGCACCACGTCCCCTCGCATGGCTCGCGCTTTGGGCAAGATGCCTCGCTCCGCTACTGCTTCACTTGGCAAAGATTACCGTTCCAATCGTAGTCCACGTGGATCGTTAAGTATGAAAAGGTTAAAAAAAATTGTGAAAAACTTACGTCGACCTTTTGACCTGTCAACCTAGAACATGTTGACCTAGAAACCCTGTCGACCAATAGTGGTGGACCTAGAGAGCGGATCCCCTGAATTAGGCCCACAGTGCGATTTGTACTAACTTTCCTTGCGATTTTAACAATATAGTAAAAATCGCAAGGATACATCTCACCGTATGTACATACCTTAAGCCTGCTTGTACATTTCAGAACGACACATTGTGGAGATTTATTTAATGCATATATTTTTTGAGATCCTGAAGGTAAGGTGCAGGGGCAATTACATCAAATCAACTGCGTAATGACACGAATCTCCACCACAGTCCGCAGAAGTATGACACGAGGATGCAAATTTGCCAAAAAGGCCCCACACACCCTGGAGTGGGATAAGGAAGTGGATTACTCTCCTTGGAGCCAGGAAGGATTCCATGAAATTCAGGGAGTGATATTAAGTCACTTTTGAATACACTGAGCTTCCAGATTGTGAAAATACTTGTCAACTCTCATGGGGGAATTCAATTGTTTTGTGCTGCCCATAGCTCTCAACTAAAGTGAAAGGAGCAATTCAATTGTTTGCATCCATAGGAGCAAGTGTCGTAGAAGCCCATTATTTCTGCTTGCATCCTCCTGAGGTAGCAAGGAGAAATCTGTGAAAAGTCGGGCTTTTGTGCATCTACACCCTGTGCCTCTGGGCACGATGTGCATAAGAAGTAATGGCTCATGTGACGCACAGTCATCTCCACAGTCATGAGGTTTGATCAGCTGTTGATTATAAGGAGGGAACGAAGCGGATTACAGTGTTCCATCACTAAAGATGGATAACTTATTTATTTCAAAAAGCCTATTGACTTGGTGACTGAGGGGGGCCTAATTCAGATGTGGTTTCTCTTGCGATTGCTGTTGCTATCTTTTGCCGTATGCAATCGTGACTATATGCTAACCTCAGCATAGGGACACTCACTGCTGTCATATCATTCCTGACTGATGGCGTACAACTGCTGATACATTAGTACCATCGTTGCAAATCGTGTCATGTCACAGATTCTGAGTACCTCTGTAGACGCGCAGGCTGAGCTGCTTCCTGGGACTCAGAGGGCTCTCCAGTAGCAAGTAAGATCGCAAGTGCTAATTTATTTATATACTGTAACGTATATCTGCGCGGACTTACACATTGCGGACGCATCTCTGATGGATGCAACCGCAATATGATTGACAGCGATGGGCATTCGCAGGACGGCGACACTGTTTTTCGAGGCGGCTGCGTAACGTCACACGCAGCCACTCTGATAAAAAAAAATGGCTGCCGAACGGCTGAGAGCACAGCCAGGGCTCAACCTTAGTTCCGAGGCGTCGGGAGGCGGCCTCGCACATGCTGGGCGGCCCTTAGCATGTGAGGAAATGAATGCAGATCTGGCTGCGTATGCAACGATCTGCATTCATCTCTGAATAAGGTCCACAGTCCATTACATCTAAATATCCAAACAGAACTTACCATTTTATTCTCCACCCACGGTCACCGCCTCCCCTGAAATTTCCCTCGCTGACAATTTCCTCAATCTCCCAGACCTGCTCCCTCTACTTTATTCCACACATACAGTCCCTCTCCCAGTCCTATCGCTTCTACAAATATTGCCAAAATACACCATTTTATTACCCAAGATGCTTCATAAACTATTATACACTTACTGAACATCTCCTGCCTTGAATGCTGTGCAGCCTGGTCATGAGGGCAAACATAAATGTATTCTCTTTCAGTCATGGGGATATTTTATGCATATCTTTACCAACTGGAAGCAGGCTTTGCAGGAAATAACTGTACATATGTGTATTTAAGAATACATTTCGGATAACCACGATGATACGTTGGCAGTGACATCAATTTTCTGCTAGAAGACTCTGGAAAAGATTCGGCAATGGGTAAACCACAATTCCATCACCATTAACAGTGGACTGACCACAAAAACTTTTCAGTGGGTAACTTATGTTCCAAGAAGGAAGGAATTTCTGAATATATGTTCTATATTCAGAAATGGGAAATGGACTATGGTTGTAAAAAATTTTTAAAAAAGCAGAAAAAAAAATACACAAAACATAAAAGAACTACAAATAGTTACTAGAATGGAATGCTTAAAAGGAAAAACATCAAAATAGTTCCATTTAAACTTTCAGAGAGCATGACTGTTACGCAAAAGAGCCTGAAGGGGGGAATGGTCCACATTGCAGCTTTCTCTAATATTAGCCTCTTCAGATGGATGAACTAGGGTCGGTTTGTTCATTATAGAACATTTCTGTTCTAGGAAACTTAAGCCATAAAATCAAAGTTTAACCACTGGACATGCGTTCTGTTGCTAAATACATTAGTAGCCATTACGGGGAGGATGGTGCAGTGGTCTTGCAGACAGATCCACCATTGGCACCCCTGTTTTTTACACCGATGAGGTAAACTAACATTTTGGGCCTTATGCAGACCTGGATGCAGTTGCTACATTTGCAGACATCCCGGAAGGATCAGGCAACGGGCATCCGGGAGCAGCAAAGCAGCGTTTGGGAGGTGCGTGTGTGTGTGTGTGGGGGGGGGGGGGGTAGCAGGAAACACAGGTGTGTAATGGCCATTTTTAGGGCGGCCTGATGACGTCGCCTGCGTTTCCTGTGATGGGAAAAATGGAGCCGGACCGCCAGTACACACAACCTATTTGGCTCATCACAAATGCTAGGCGGCCTTACCCTGTACTGGGCGGCCCCCAGCATGTGATTTTAGTCGTCGCAAAGTTTGCTACGATTGTAAAATTTGCGACTAACTCTGAATAACCCCCTTTGTGAACTGCAACATTTGTGGTAAATATAGTTTGTCAATTCATTGTAAAGGTCCAAAACGTCACATAGGTTGTATTGACTAAGTATGCAAAAAGTAATATGGGGTGCATTTTATGATCTTTAATCGCATTGTTGAGGGAATCATCCAAAGCACTGCAGCTGTTCAAAGGGGATGCAGTTAATTTCCCGACAGTCAGGATCCTGATAGTCGAAATAACGACGGTGGAATCCCCACAACAGTCACAATGGCGGTGGTCGAAATCCCGACCGCCGCCCGGTATTTTCACTAAGGTGGTGGTCCATGCCACCACCCGAGGGGGAATATAATAGTGTGACGAGTGCAGCGAGCCCGTGAGGGGACCCGCTGCACTCGATGACGGGATTTTGACTGTCGGGATACCGGCGTCGGTATTTCAACGACTGTTGGGAAATCCTACTAAAACCGTTCAAATGAGAGGAGTTTACTGAAAAGTTCCCCATTATAGTTGCTGTTAATTAGACCTAGAAGGGAATTAGCATGATGACATCATCATCACATTGGGCCACAGAATCTTTGCAAAACTGTTTTCAATCATGGAAAAAGCGGAGATGACATTAAAAGTTCTCAATCTCCCCTATAATGGCTCCTACATACCCATGGTATGCGAGTCACCTGTATGAAATAATGTGACCGCTGAGCAGTTATTCCCTGGTGATCACATGTAAAGAACACCCCTGCACTGCACAAATCATTATGAAGTACAGGGATGCGGAAATAGGTCTCACATCCTGACATCAATAACAGTGCCTTATTTCAAATGTTGCAGCCCCTTAGTGGTTGCTGTCTGGGGATCACCAGACCCTATCACCATGTACTGCAGAACTACTAGTAGAGCTGGCAGATAGGGCAGGGCACTAAACGTGTATGATTTCCCCCCATCATGGGACCTACATGCTCAGAAGCACCCTTGTTTGAAAAAGGGAAGCTCCTATTTCTAACAATGCGCTCCCTTAGTGTTTACTGTCTGGTGATTACTCTATATAATAAAAGGTTAACGCTGCTCCTTACCTGACCGCAGGAGAAGCAATCACCTGTTTACAATGAGCGATACTGGGGATTTGATGTTACGAACATCGCCCCAGTGTGTACCCAGGGTTAGATTCATCAGCCATACAAGTTTCCTTTTATTTTTTAAGTGTAAAATGAAGGGAGCACTATAATACGAGTCTTAAATTGTGTCTTTTTGGCAACATATATTTTGATGAGGATTTAACGGAAAATACAACACACTTTCAGTGTGGGAATTAGTAATAGAATTGTATTCTCTATCATTTATGATGCAGTTATCTGCTATTTGCAATGTTCCAGGGTCTGCACTGTGAATCTCACGCTTTATGTAACATTTTCCAGCCAGCGAGGTAACTGAGCGCAGATCTCATGTCCCTTCTTGTCCATTTCCAGCATTCAGCAACAGCCATCAGATCAGCACATATACAAGGGTAAGATATGTAATGTGCTGAGCAGGGGACCCGACAAGGAGGGTAATTCCAAGCAGGATATTTTTTAGCAGTTGGGCAAAACTATGTGCACTGCAGGGGGGGGCAGATATAACATTTGCAGAGAGAGTTAGATTTGGGTGGGTTATTTTGTTTCTGTGCAGGGTAAAAACTGGCTGCTTTATTTTTACACTGCAATTTAGATTGCAGATTGAACACACCACACCCAAATCTCTCTCTCTCTCTCTGCACGTTATATCTGCCTCCCCTGCAGTGCACATGGTTTTGCCCAACTGCTAAAAAATTTCCTACTGCGATCAACTTGGAATTACCCCCAAGGTCAAAATCTCCTAAAAAAGATCATGTACCATCAAGAAGAGAGACAGACAAATCAGAACCCAGACTAACAGTCAAATGCAGTGAGGGCTATGTTTGAAATGCTACTTTGCAAAAGAATATACAGGTAGTATCCCATAGAAACCAGATTTTTTTATTACTGTTAAGGTCCAGTTTATGCAGTGATGTATTCCTTCATTTTTTTGATGCTATGGATTACAATTTTTTTTGTAGGTTGTGTAGTAGATGGAGGAAATGTAGAGTGTTGTACTTTAGGGTAAAAATGGATGGGAGTAGCCTGGGGAAGATGGTGAGTGTAGTAGTTTGGCGAGTGTAGTATATGTGGAAGATGGTGAGTGTAGTAGCCTGGGGGACATGGTCAGTGTAGTAGTTTGGAGAGTGTAGTATATGTGGAAGATGGTGAGTGTAGTAGCCTGGGGGACATGGTGAGTGTAGTAGTTTCGCGAGTGTAGTATATGTGGGAAATAGTGAGTGTAGTAGCCTGGGGGAGATGGTGAGTGTAGTAGTTTGGCGAATGTAGTATATGTGGAAGATGGTGAGTGTAGTACTATGGTGAATGTAGTATATGTGGAAGATGGTGAGTGTAGTAGTTTGGTGAATGTAGTATATGTGGAAGATGGTGAGTATAGTTAGTTTGGCGAGTGTAGTATATGTGGAAGATGGTGAGTGTAGTAGTTTGGTGAATGTAGTATATGTGGAAGATGGTGAGTGTAGTAGTTTGGCGAGTGTATTATATGTGGAAGATGGTGGGTGTAGTAGTTTGGGGGAAGATGGCGAGTAGTAGTAGTTTGGCGAGTGTATTATATGTGGAAGATGGTGAGTGTAGTAGTTTGGGGGAAGATGGTGAGTAGTAGTTTGGCGAGTGTAAATGAGTGATGCGAGGGAGCTCCCTCATTTTCTAACAATTTTTCTTTTTACAGGTATTGCAATAAATATTAACCCCATACTTACATTACATTTACACTACTTTTGTTTTTGTTTTTTACCTATTTTATTTCATGTTTTTTCACCGCATATATTTTTTTATATAAAAATAATTAACATTATAGTATACACATCATCCAAGCGCTCCCTCGCATCACTCATTTACTATTTATTTATAGGAGCTGCTGAAACTAACATAACAATAGCGCAGTAATAATCATCATTTTCTTTATTCAGTTTGGCGAGTGTAGTATATGTGGAAGATGGTGAGTGTAGTAACCTGGGAGAGATGTCGAGTGTAGTAATCTAAGGGAGATGGCGAGTGTAATAGTCTGGGGGACATAGGAAGTGTAGTAGTCTGGGGGGAATAGGGGAGTTACAATAATGTAAAGGGGAAAGACAAAAAAAAAAAAAAAAAACTCTTTTTGGGAGCACCCTTCAAAATAAAAAAATAAAATTACAATAAATATGGATCAAAAATGAACCAATGTTGCTAGTATATCACTTAAAACTTAACGTTTATTCTGCTTTTATAATTAAAATAACGACAATTGATCCATAATTAAAATTCTTGATACACCCGGTAATTAATAAGGGTCAAGATAATATGTGGTGAAATTTTTTTTTTTTCTCAAGATGCTTTATCCAAAGCAAGCTCTAAATTTTGATGATTAATCTATGATATGAGATGTGCAAAGAATGAAGTATTCATCCAGTTGTGAATGGCAGCCCACAGTACCCAGTGTTCCTGGGGGGGTTTTGCCTCCAAGTACTGACCAGGCCTACCCTGCTTGGCTTCCGAAAATTGAACTGGATTGGGCGTATTAAGGATAGTATGACCGTGGGCAGCCACGCCGGGATGATAGAAGGAAGGAAAGAACCCACTTCTGCTGTCTGTACTATGTCTGGGACTAAGGCATATATATGCTGGTCCCAGGACTATTCCAGATGAGAAAGTATTGGAAAAAAGAAAGCAAAGTAATCTCCTGTATTTTAAGATAATAGTTAAAGACCCATATAGACGAGCCGATGTGGGAGAGATGTGTGCTGAGCGAACCGCTCAGCACACATCTCTCCCCCCTGCTCAGCACAGCGCGATGTGTGCTGAGCGTGCGGGGGGAGACGGGGGGGCCACTCATTTCACCCAGCGGGTGAAGTGAGCGACCCGCTAGATTGCAAGCAGGCCAATCTAGCACCAGCGATAGCGATGCGCGGGGCAGCGCATCGCTATCGCTCTAGGGGGTACACACGGAGCGATCATGCTTAAAATCGAAGCAATCTAGTCAGATTGCTTAGAATATTCCTCCGGTAGTACCCCTCTTAGGGCTCTGGTTTTACAATCATATCCCCAGGCCTGAAGGAAGAAAAGACACTTCTGTTGTCTGTTGTGACTGCAAATTGTTCACAGAAAAGAGCAAGACTCAGGTCAGTACTGCCATCAGCCAGATGAGAGAGTGATAGAGTACTGATTAATTAAAGAGCAAATGACCAATAGTTACATGATACTGTAATGGTGTGTACACTCGGTGAGATTTTTTCTTACGATTTTGACTATATAGTCAAAATCATAAGAATCACCTTGTGATCCCGAATCGATGCTGATGCCGATGCGCGGTCCCGCGCGGTCGACATCGCAAGAATAGATAGACTGTGCAGTCAAGTCAATTTTGACCATATCTATAGAAGAGATAGTCAAAATTGACACTTAGCCAAAATCACCCATAGTCAGTATCGCAAGCACATAACGGGTGTGCTTGCGATACTGACTCTGTGCCGACCTAGCCCCTGTCGCATAGTGAGAATCGGGCATAGCCCGAATCTCACCGTGTGTATGGGCCATAAGATGCATCACACAGTAGATCTCAAAATAATTATTGACTGTGTAACTTTGCAAACAACTGTTGTGATACCAGATGTATGGGGTGGGTAGAATCTCCCCAAGAGCAAACAATGTCCCACAGTCGTATAGAATCAATTAAATTTCATTAATGTGATAAGAGTATGGTATCCCACTATACTGTACATAAATAGATTTCCATAGATGTATTTACACCATTATACGTGCTCGGAAATTACACGTGAATACATCACACATATATGAAAAGATAATATAGCTCATAAATTTGTGTATCCACCTCTAAGATATAGGTTCTCAAATATTTCACACCAAGATATGGAAACATGGCATGTTATGTAGGAAAAAAGAGATTTATGGTAGACTTACCATTGTTAAATCTCTTTCTGCGAAGTACATTGGGTTCCACAGGGAAACATCGGGTGTAGAGTGGATCTTGATCCAGAGAGGAACCAACAGGCTAAACCTTTAGGCTGTCCCAGGAAGCATTGTGGGGCCACCTCTATAACCCCGCCTCCAGGCACTGTGAGCTCAGTTTTGTTAACCAGTCCAATGTAGGAGCAGGCAAAAGAGAAGGCAGATGTTAGTCACATAGAACCACATTCTCACGACAGGAGAAGGGACCAGCTAATGCCATACAAACCCATAGAAGCTAGGTGTGTCAGGGTGGGCGCCCTGTGGAACCCAATTGTACTTTGCAGAAAGAGATTTAACAATGGTAAGTGTACCATAAATCTCCTTTTCTGCAACAGGGTACACTGGTTTCAGGGAAACATCGGGTGATGTCCTAAAGCAGTTCCTCAAGGGAGGGGACGCGCCTTAGTGGGTATGAGAACCCGGCGTCCAAAGGAAGCATCCTAAGAGGCGGAAGTATCAAAGGCATAGAACCTAATGAACGTGTTCACTGAGTACCACGTAGCCACCTTGCAGAATTGTTCAGCGGATGTACCACGGCAGACCGCTCGAGAAGGTACAACACACAGAGTAGAATGGGCAATAATAGCAGCAGGAACTGGGAGTCCAGCCTGAGCTTAAGCTTGTGCATTCACCATTCTAATGCATCTGGCCAGGGATTGCTTAATCGCAGGCCAGCCACGTTTGTGGAAATCAAACCGTACAAAAAGGGAATCTGACCTCTAGATAGAAGCAGTCCTCTCCAAGCATATACAGAGAGCCCGTATCACATCCAAAGACCGCTCTTTGGAGGACAAACCAGATGAGATGAAGGTCGGAACCACAATCTCTTGGTTTAGGTGAAAAGATCACCACCTTAGGTAAATAACCTGGGCAAGTTCTAAGAACTGCCCGGTCACTGTGAAATATCAGGAAGGGTGAACGACAGGACAAAGCGCCCAGGTGTGACCGGACGCTTTTCGTACGAAAGCACTCACCGCTCTCGCGTCCCGCCCCCTGTGCACAGAATGGAAGGTTAGGTCACACGGGACCTGACCACATAGGGGATTCCAGTTTACCGTCAGTAACCGCCCGTTACTGACTCCACCCACTGCGCTGTGGGCGGGTTTATGCTGCCACCACCAAACTCCTAACCTGCCGTGGAGTTTGGAACCACGGTTCTGCTCTGTATGTGCCTACACACTGCGTTACCACACCTGTGTGGTGTTGACGAATCCTTGCTAGGCCTCTACCGGTAGCTGGCGGAGGGCGGAACTTGGAGACGTTAGGTGCATCCCTGGACAGCCGGAGGACGGGGCTATGTTTGGCATAACCCTGTAGGTCACAAGATGAAGCAATCTTCTTGAGGCAGATTATGTTTATTTGCTCAATAATAGTCTTAAAAAAATCCTCTTCCCTATTGCTAGGGGCAACAGCATACAGCAAGATGTTCCAGCAGAATGAAGATGGTACAAATACACTCTGGATGCACGCAGGCCTCCTTTTTATGTCAATTTTCCACACAGTACACCAGGGGGTCATGTCCTCCTTGAGCCCTTTCTATCCAATCAGGATATCTTACAAAATACAAATAAATAAATTACATTTCAAAAGGAGATAAGTGCAATAAAACAATATCCTCCTTCCTGTGACACAGACAATGTTTGGTATCAGATTATCATTCACTATTGTTAAATTTATCACATAGCTTCAAAATACAAATGTTTCTGGTCATTCACATCTCCAGGCAAACCCAGTGTTTAGGATTACAACAGGAAAGGCCGCAACACAAACAAACAGTCTTCCTTCCTGCATCTGCCATTCAGGATTCGTATATCAATTAAATCAGCTACATGATGAAACAGGTTCCAAGCCCAGAACTACTTTACATATGGGATAAGGAGATTCCCCGTGATTAGCATCTTTCTCTAAGGAACTTACACATCAAAAGGTATTGTCATTCACACCTCTCTGCTAGGACAGGGCCATTAGCATGCCACTTCCTACTGACAGGAGATGATTATTCAGACATCTATAGTAAGTGCATTTTTCCTTTAAATATACAGGTGACCACATCTTAAATATAAATACATTTAAACATGCATTCCTGCAATTGTGCACAGAGCACTACATAGGACATGTTAAGACACATCATTAAACATATTTTTAAACAGTCTGCGCCCAGCGCCGTAAGTACATTTAACAGTGACGCCAAGCGCCTATTGTCCACAACATGGCGCCGGGCACAAGGGTTAACCCCTTCAGTGCCGCAGCCGCCATTACACGTGTGGCTGGTTAGTCTCTCCGGCCACACTAGGTCTGACACCCTCCTAGCAGAGGCAATAGCCAGTAGAAACAGGACCTTGACCGTGAACCATTTAAGGTCCACTGACTCAAGAGGTTCAAATGGAGACTCTTGCAGGGCATTCAGGACAACAGACAGATCGCAAGTAGCCACAGGAGGGATATAGGGAATCTGTATCCGTAAAACACCCTGAGTTAAAGTATGAACGTCAGGAATAGATGCAATTTTTCTCTGAAACCAAACAGACAAGGCAGATATATGAACCTTAAGGAAGGCCAGACGAAAGCCGAAGTCCAGGCCTTGTTGCAGAAAATCCAGAAGTCTGGAAGTTCCAAATTTGTACGCATCGTAATTCTTAACAGCACACCAGGTGAAGTAAGAATTCCAGACCCTTTAATATATAAATGCAAATGCCGGTTTTCAGGCCTTTAATATAGTTTGGATAACCACCTCAGAGAATCCTTTGGCCCTCAGGAGTGATGCTTCAAGAGCCACGCTGTCAAAGCCAGTCTGGCCAGGTATGGGTAGACACAAGGACCCTGAACGAGGAGGTCTGGGCATTGAGGAAGTAGAAGAGGATGCTCTATCAATAGACCCTGCAGGTCTGAGAACCAATGCCATCTGGGCCACGATGGAGTGACTAGAAGTAGTATTTCGCCTTCGTGTTTGAACTTCCATAGTACCCTGAGCAGGAGTGACACTGGAGGGAACACATAGGGCAGCCAAAAGTTCCATGGAATTGCCACTGCATCCACGAAAGCTGCTTGAGGATCCTTGGTTCTTGATCCGAAGCCCGTAACTTTGTGATTGTGTCGAGACGCCATCAGTTTTACATCTGGTAGGCCACATTTGTCCAATAGGAGTTGAAAGACTTCCTGATTAAGACTAACCTCTCCGGCATGCACGTCCTGACAACTGAGGAAATCCGTTTCCCAGTTGAGGACTCCCGGAATGAACACTGCCGATATTGCTGGCAGATGGCGTTACGCACAACAAAGGATTTTTGACACTTCCATCATTGCCACGCGGCTTCAAGTGCCTCCCTGATGGTTTATGTATGCCAACATGTTAGCGTTGTCTGACCGTACTTGAACAGGTCTGTTCTTTAACAGAGGCAGGGTGAGAGAAAAATAATTAAACACTGCCCGCAATTCCAGAATGTTAATCGGGAAGAGTGATTCCTCCTGGTCCACCGACCATGGAAAGAGTGTTGCTCCAACACTGCGCCCCAGCCCCTCAGACTGGCATAAATAGTCAGTAAGACCCAGTCGGGGATCCAGAAGGGATGGCCCCTGTTGAAGTGCTGGTCCTGAAGCCACCAGGTCAGCGACAGACTAACCTCCGGAGTCAAGGAGATCATGTGAGACCTGATCCTATGAGGTAGGCCGTTCCACTTGGAAAGGATTAACCTCTGTAGAGGGCGGGAATGAAATTGAACGTACTCTACCACGTCGAAAGCCGACACCACGAGACCTAGTCCTTGCATCGCACACTCTTGGGCGAGAGAGGAAGTATCTTTTCCTGTCCTGTAGCTTCAGGACCTTCTCTGGAGACAGAAACAGCCGTTGACTGTGTGTCCAGCAGTGTCCCCAGGTGCACCATGCTCCGAGCAAGGACCAGCAAGGACTTCTTCCAGTTGATGAGCCATCTGTGGGCTTGTAGGAAGTTTACCGTCACTTGCAGATGACTGAGGAAAACATTGTGGGAGTTTGCCAGGATCAGCAAGTCGTCCAGATATGGCAGGATCCTTACTCCCTGGCGACAGAGATGAGCCGTCATCACGGCCATAACCTTGGTGAAGATCCGCGGGGCCGGGGCCAGTCCTAACGCAGAGCCTGGAAATTATAGTGAAGGTTGCCAATAGCAAACCGCAGATATTACTGATGCGATATGGCAATAGGTATATGCAGGGATACCATATAATCTCCGGGTTCCATGGCCAGTACAATTGAGCGCAGTGTTTTCATACGAAACTTGGATACTCTCACAAACTCGTTCAGTGATTTGAGTATAGGCCGGAAAGACCCATTGGGTTTCGGTACTAGAAACAGGGTCGAGTAGTATCCTCTGCCTCTCTGGGGTAGAGGTACTGGCACCACCACTCCTGTATACAAGCGGGAACTCACAACCATTTGTAGAGCTTGCGTCTGTAAAAGATCTGCGTACCTGTGAAATACAACTTCTCGCACCCATGTGTCTGAAGTAGTCTATAATCATACCTGGGTGAATCGCAGAAGTCGGCCTCCCACCCTGGGATCCCCCAGGGGGAGGCTTATCCCATCATGCAGCAGGCTTGTCATGTTTAGAAGCAAGCTGATGGGATGCCCAGGATTGTTTAGCCTTGGGCAGATGTGGTTTTTGAAGCACGAGATTGTCTCAGGTATGCCTGACCTTTTGCTTTCTGTTGAGGCCGAAAGGAGCGAAAAGTGCTACCTTTTGCCTTCTGTGCAGAAGGAGTAATGTTAGGGAGAAAGGCAGTCTTAGCAGCAGCCATGTCAGCCACAATTTTATTGAGGTATTCCCCAAACAGGATGTCTCCCTTAAAAGGGAGTACCTCCAAGGTATTATTGGAGTCCAGGTCCACCTTCCATGACCTCAACCACAGAATACGGCGAGCCAGGATTGACGTAGTTGATGCCTTGGCCGCCAACACACCTGCCTCAGAGGACGCCTCCTGAATGTAATAGGCGACGGTGGTCATGTGAGACAAGTACTGTCTGGCAATGTCATATATATCCTGAGGCAGCTCTTCCTCGAATGCCTGAATACATGCTTCAATTCCTTTTTGCAGCCCAAGAGGCTGCTATAGTGGGTCTATGTACAGCACCTGTAAGGGAGTACATAGACTCCAGGCATCCATCCACACGCTTATCTGTTGGTTCCTTCAGTGAGGTGACAGTGGTGACAGGCAGAGTAGACAACACCACTAGACGGGTGACATGGGAATCCACCGGTGGTGAATTTTCCCACTTGTTACACAACTCTGTAGGGATAGGATAGCGAGCTACCATCCTTTTAGTCGGAGAATTTCATTCCTAGGAAAGACCAGGGTTCTTGTCGTATGTCCACTAGATGGTCAAAAGTAATAACGTTTTAGTTACCTTCTGACGTTCAAATCTATCAGGTTTCTTAGGCACCGTAGTGGAATCCTCGTCATCATTCAGTGATTTGTAGGATCTGCTTAATAGCAACCACTAAGTTAGGGACATCAACCTGAGTAGTGGATTCCTCGTCAGAAGCAGCTGTGTCAGTGTCTGACGGGACAGTATACGCCCCATCCTCATCAGAACAATCTTCTGAGAGATTAGTGGATTGTGAGGAGGAAGTAGCCCGCTTAGATGACCCCGTGACGCGACAGTGACTTGGGGCAGTTTTATGTCTAACCAAGAAGTGACTCCATTGCTGCAACTGGGTAGACAAATTATCCGCCCAAGGCGGATTTACCTTAGGGACAATATGTGGCTGTAATTGCACAGACCGTCATACAAAACTTCCCCCTCAGGCAAATGCTTGGGGGAAAAAGGGGAGTGTAGTAGTCTGGGGGAGATAGGGAGTCTAATAGTCTGGGAGGGGCTGGGGGGGGGGGGGGGGGGGATAGGATTTTAATTACCTACCAGTAAATCCTTTGCTCGTTATCCGTAGAGGATGCTGGGGTTCCATTTAGTACCATGGGGTATAGACTAGTCCACTAGGAGCAATGGGCACTTTAAGAGTTTAATAGTGTTGGCTGACCACTCCCTCTATGCCCCACCTACCAAACTCAGTCTAGAAACTGTGCCCGAGGAGACGGACATACTTCGAGAGAAATACACAGATAGTGGTGAGAATCACACCAGCTCACACATAACAAAAGGAATGCCTAGCTAACCAAACTGAAACAATTCAACAACGACTGAACAAACAATACTTAACCAAGTAACAAAACAGGAAAACGAAGCACTGGGCGGGTGCCCAGCATCCTCTACGGACTACGAGAAAAGGATTTACCGGTAGGTAATTAAAATCCTATTTTCTCTTACATCCTAGAGGATGCTGGGGTCCAATTTAGTACCATGGGGATGTACCAAAGTTCCCAGTACGGGAGGGAGAGTGCTGAGGTTCCTGCAGAACTGATTGACCAAACTTTAGGTCCTCAGAGGCCAAAGTATCGAACTTGTAGAACTTTGCAAACGTGTTCGACACTGACCAAGTAGCTGCTTGGCAAAGCTGTAAACCCGAGACACTCCAGGCAGCCGCCCAGGAAGAGCCCACTTTACGAGTAGAGTGGGCCTTAACCTATTTTGGACACGGCAAGCCTGCCGTAGAATAAGCATGCTGGATAGTAAGCCTGATCCAGCGAGAAATCGTCTGCTTAGAAGCAGGACACCCAATCTTGTTGGAATCAAAGTACAAATAATGAGTCCGACTTCCTGTGACGAGAAGTTCTCTTCACATAAATTTTCAAAGCCCTCACAACATCCAAGGACTTTGAGGTAATTGAGGAGTCAGTAGCCACTGGCACCACAATAGGTTGGTTGATATGAAAAGCTAACACAACCTTTGGAAGAAATTGCTGACGCATTCTGAGGTCAGCTCTATCCTCATGGAAAATCAAGTAGGGACTCTTGCAGGACAATGCCCCCAATTCCGACACATGTCTTGCAGATGCTAATGCCAACAGTGTGACCGCCTTCCAAGTAAGAAACTTGACATCCACCTCCTGCAAAGGCTAGAAATAATCAGATTGCAGGAACTGCAGCACCACATTAAGGTGGTCATTCCGAGTTGTTCGCTCTGTAATTTTCTTCGCATCGCAGCGAATTTCCGCTAATTGAGCATGAGCAATGTTCGCACTGCGACTGCGCCAAGTAAATTTGCTATGCAGTTAGGAATTTTACTCACGGTATTACGAGGTTTTTTCTTTGTTCTGGTGATCGTAATGTGATTGACAGGAAGTGGGTGTTTCTGGGCGGAAACTGGCCGTTTTCTGGGTGTGTGTGAAAAAACGCTGCCGTTTCTGGGAAAAACGCGGGAGTGTCTGAAGAAACGGGGGAGTGTCTGGGCGAACGCTGGGAGTGTTTGTGACGTCAAACCAGGAACGAAACTGACTGAACTGATCGCAGTTGCCGAGTAAGTGTGGAGCTACTAAGAAACTGCTAAGAAGTGTCTATTCGCAATTCTGCTAATCTTTCGTTCGCAATTTTACTATGCTAAGATTCACTCCCAGTAGGCGGCGGCTTAGCCTGTGCAAAGCTGCTAAAAGCAGCTTGCGAGCGAACAACTCGGAATGAGGGCCTAAGATCCCAAAGTGCCGTAGGAGGCACAAAGGGTGGTTGGATGTGCAGAACCCCTTTCAAGAACGTCTGAACCTCAGGGAGAGAAGCCAATTGTTTCTGGAAGAAAATGGACAAGGCCGAAATCTGGACCTTTATGGAGCCCAAGCGTAGGCCCACATCCACACCTGCTTGCAGGAGAAACCGTCCCAATTGAAACTCCATCGTAGGAAACTTCTTGGATTCACACCAAGACATATTTTTTTCCAAATCTGATGGTAATGTTTAGACGTTACTCCCTTCCTAGCCTGTATCAGGGTAGGAAATACCTTGTTCAGAATGCCCTTCCGAGCTAAGAGCCAGCGCTTAACCTCAATGCCGTCAAACATGGCCGCGGTAAGTCTTGATAGGCGAACGGCCCCTGTTGTAGAAGGACCTCGCGAAGAGGAAGAGGCCACGGATCCTCCAGCAGTGATTCTAGAAGATCCGCATACCAAGCCCTTCTTGGCCAGTCCGGAGCAATGAGGATCGCCTGAACTCCTGTACTTTTTATTAGTTTGAGAATCCTTGAGATGAGTGGAAGTGGAGGGAACACATACACTGACTGGAACATCCACGGAGTTACCAGTGCACAGTAAAAGTGGAAGGGGGTTTGGACTTCTTAACTTTCGCGGTCCAAAAGGACTGCAGTGTAGACGTAGGATAAGATTTCCTAGCCGGTGGTGTTGCTGAGGGAAGAAAGGTTGACTTACCCGCAGTTGCCATGGAAATCCACGCATCCAATGCGTCCCCAAACAGAGCCTGACCTGTGAAGGGTAGGTTCTCCACACTTTTCTTGGATTCTGCATCTACCATCCATTGGTGTAGCCAGAGTCCTCTGCGCGCCAAGACCGCCATGGAAGTAGTCCTTGCGTTTAGCATGCCAAGGTCCTTTATGGCCTCCACCATGAAACTTGCAGAATCCTGTATGTGACGTAAGAACAATTCAATGTCACTCCTATCCATAGTATCTAAGTCCTCTAGTAATGTGCCTGATCACTTTACTATGGCCTTGGAAATCCATGCACAAGCAATAGTGGGCCGTAAAGCCACGTCAGTAGCCGTGTATACTGATTTGAGCGTAGTCTCAATCTTGCGGTCAGCCAGCTCTTTCAAAGCGGATGAAAAAGGGACAGGTAAAACCACTTTTTTAGACAATCTAGAAACAGAAGCGTCTACTATAGGTGGGTTTTCCCACTTCTTTCTATCCTCTTCAGGGAAAGAGAAAGCAATGACAATTCTTTTAGGGATCTGGAATTCCTTCTCTGGGTTTTCACAGGATTTTTCAAATAAAGAGTTTAACTCTTTAGAAGCAGGGAAGGTAAGCGAGGATTTCTTACTTTCGGTAAAATAAGATTCCTCCTCCTGCTCAGGTACCTTCTCAGAAATATGTAAAACATCCCTAATGGCTTCAATCATTAGTTGCACCCCCTTAGCAAGGGATGCATCTCCCCCCTGCATATCCCCATCACCGTTCCCTATATCAGAGTCAGTATCAGTGTCGACTTGCATTATCTGGGCAAGTATACGTTTTTTCGTGTATGTACGTGGGGTGTCTGAGGAAGTAGTGGGAGCTGAATACTTCAAACCCTCTACAGATTTTCTCAAAAACTGCGTCTCTTTCTCAGTATGAGACATCCTTGTTGAAATCTGGGATATCATTCTCCTTAAAGAATCTACCCATGGGGGTTCGGATTCCGAAGGCTGGGAAAGTACATAGCAGTCCTGAGTACATGGGATAGACTCATCAGGAGAATATACACATTCTGCAGCACAGGTCACAGAGGGCCTAATTCAGAGTTGATCGTAGCAGCAATTTTGTTAGCAGTTGGGCAAAACCATGTGCAATGCAGGGGGGCAGATATAACATGTGCAGGGAGAGATAGATTTGGGTGGGGTGTGTTCAAACTAAATTGCAGTGTAAAAATAAAGCAGACAGTATTTACCCTGCAAAGAAACAATATAACCCACCCAAATCTAGCTCTCTCTGCAAATGTTATATCTGTCCCACCTGCAGTGAACATGGTTTTGCCCAACCGCTAATAAATTTGCTGCTGCGATCAACTCAGAATTACCCCCAGAGTCCCTAGACATGGTAAAGTGGATACACACACTTACACACACACACCCAGGAAAATGTCAGACACAGTTTCCCCCAGAGTACCTTCCGAGAGTGACAGAGTAAAAGGAGCCAACCACATAGCGCCCTTGTAGGCAGTTATAATGATAAAAGCCTGGAGCTGACTAATTAACCTTAATAGGGTAACTAGTACTATAAGCACATCCCCCCCCTATCTATAGCACCCTGGTACCGCAGAGGTATTGCTGGAGTTATCTGGAGGGCAGCGCTCCCTGTCAGCGTACCTTTCCTATGATCTGCAGGGAGAAAATGGCGCGGTGAGTGCTGGATCCGTTCTGAGAGGAAGCCCCGCCCTTTGCAATGGCGCGCGGCTTCCCGCGCTAAGTTGTTTATACTGGCCTGAGGTGTTTGATGGTAACAGCAGGGATTAGCCCCTGTTAGCCAAGTGACCAGTTTAGGGTGAATTGCGCTGCCCAGGACGCCCCTCAAGCGCCTACACAGTGTGTTGCTGAGCCTGCCGGAGTGCAGCCTGTCAGACTGGCGCTCCCACCCTTGTGCTGCCATACCCGCTGGCGACCCGCTATCTGGGACGCCGGCGCTGTACTCACCACTCTATCTTCTGGCTCTGTTAGGGGGTGGCGGCCGTGCTGCGGGAGTGAGCAGTCGCCTCATGGGCTTGCGATCAGCACCATCAGGAGCTCAGTGTCCTGTCAGCGGAGATAGAGAACCATTACTAAGTCCCACGAAGCAGGGAGGCTGTTGCCAGCAGCCTTCCTGTAACCTAACGACTCAGAAAACAATAAAACTAGAAAAACTCCTAAGAGCTCCCCTAGCTGTGACCGGCTCCTCTGGGCACATTTTCTAGACTGAGTCTGGTAGGAGGGGAATAGAGGGACGAGCCGGCCCACACTATTGAACTCATAAAGTGCCCATGGCTCCTAGTGGACCCGTCTATACCCATGGTACTAAATGGAACCCCAGCATCCTCCAGGGGGGGGGGGGGGTTGGAGGGGGGGATGGGAGTGTACTAGTCTAGGGTTGTAAACTCCTGGAAAAAATATATGGTTAGTTTGGAAATGCAGATACTGTATGATCAGTAACATTGTGAAATTTTAGGTCAAGCTGCGAGAGTTCCCGAGGCGCAAGGAGATAAAATTTTAGATTTATGGAAACAATTTATTCTATTTCATAAGATACATCACCTTGTGAGTTGTGACATGTTATTCAGTTGATGGGGCCACTCATACTTTGTTATGCTTGAATGCACAATACAGAAGCAATCCTGAAGAATAATTCTGTATAAAGTAGTACAATGTTATACAAATTATTATTGCACCCTTGGCAGGCCTAAGCCTCAGGGACAGACATACTCAACATTAAAGGGTTAAATCCTGTGTGCTGAGCAGCATGGAAATGCAGCATGGTTTGAATCCTAATATTCTTACACAACATGAGTCCTCAGGAGTACATTACAAAAACGCTGTTTGGGTTACAACAATATTGATGGCGACTATCCAAAGCCACTCACATGTACTTTACATGGTCACATTAATAATGCTAGGTGGGGTGTATTGCTTCCAATAATCCATATGTCAACACACAATCTGGACAGACCAGCAGTTTATCTGAAATATGTTGAACAAAATTGTTTATTTCTTATTTATTTAATTTTTATTTATAGATGTATATTTTTCTTTTATTTTTTTTGTTTTTTTGGGAGTACACAATAGTGCTATGCGCTTCAGCTAAGTACACTTCACTATGCAACTGGAGCCGAATTTGAACTTTCTGAAATGAAAACCCCAAAGAGGCTCCACAGTGCATGAGCCAGCCCTCTCCCATGCAGAAGGGAGCAGGGCTGGGGCCTCCAAAGCGCATGGAGACTCAGTACATGGACACATACAGTATGCTGCTACAGTACCAATGCCTGTCCTATCAGCAACAGCAATCACAAACTCACAACAATCACAAACAGTAGCAAGTCTGAGGATGAGCCTCATGAAGCATAAAGTGTCTGACATATAAAAATTCTCAGTACTTGTACTGAGGGGTGGTATTCATGTGACCGGCGGTCGGGAGACCGACAGTCACACGACCTCCTCCACCATCCCGACACCTCACTATCCCGATGGTCGGCATGCCGACCAACAGGGACTATTTCCACTCGTGGGTGTCCACGACACCCATAAAGTGGGAATAGAACCCGTGGCGACCGTAGCTCGCCATCGAGCCCGCAGCGTGGCGAGCGCAGCTTCATGATGAAGCTAGGTGACTTAACCTAGGGAAACGCGTTAAGTGTTGAAGCTGCCACGACCACTACAAGTGTCCCACTTTCAAGACGGATCCAGATATGGACTTTTAAAACCTGCCATTTGGAACTCTGAGGAATTTCATCTGTACAGCACTGATTGGAGAGACCCAGTTTGTTCCAATGCCACAGCTTGCTTGCTGAAAAATTTCCAAACCTCTGGAAGTCTCCATCAATACGGGTAATACCAGCTGTACTCATTCCTTCTCACCAGAGAACTTTGCACACGGCACTTAGTCCGGGATCCTTTGTGGACACTAAAAGCAGCCACTTTCAAATATTTCTTAGCTCCATTTATGCCTTAATTTTATATCTGATATATACGTTTCGGATGTTTTTAGTTTGTGATGTATAGGTAATAAATTTTATGTCATTTTTATTGAAATTGATCCACAGTCATTAATTACTATTGGAGAAACACATAAGCGCCAGTTTTCACTTTCTTATAATACTCCATGTACCTCTATGCTTCTGATATGATAGGATTATGCAGGTTTTGAAATCCTGGACAGATAAAATAATGAAGGCCATCACTGGCAATTCTGGTAACGATTACAGATAAACTTACATTGCAACCCTATATGAAAGCAATTATTACAGGTGCTGCCTGGCAAGTCATGTGACCATGCTCTGTGCCACAGCTTGCGTCAGGATGACTGTCTCTCCCTAGAACCCAAACAGGTATTTCAAGACTTCAGGCATTTGTGTGTTTACTCTGCAAGCTTCTTCATGGGATTACTGTGAAGGAAGGTGAAGTGCATTAAGCGTATTTAATGAATAAATGGGGTTAACTGAGGCACAGGTGAATACCTCACAAAGTGCTTGTTGTGGACTGGAAAAGCCAGCAAGATAAACAAGAGTCTCTATCAGCCTGTATTCAAAACAATAAATAAGCAATGTAAGCTCATATGGACATATTTTTGTATATAGTTACAACCCCAACCGGACAGCACTGGGACATAGGCTGGCATGTTATGAGTAATTCAAGTTATTAAAACAGGAAGCGGTTAAAATACTGCTAGCCAGGATCCCGGCGATCATAATGCAGACTAGCTGTGAAATGCCGCAGCTGGAATACCAGCAACCCGGGCTGTTCTCCATCTGGTGGTGTCCACGACACCCATAGAGGGAGAATATAACCTGTGGCAAGCGCAGGGAGCCCCACTGCCGGCATTCCAGCGGATGGGGTCCTGCTGTTGGGATCATGACAGCCCGGGCTCCTGTCCGCCGGCATTTCATATTGAACCCATTAAAACATTCATTTATATATGTATGCATCGAAATGTGGGGTATTCAATGGGAGAGTAGCGGATTCTAGCTGTCTTTTGATGACACACAATTGCTCCATGATACACTGTACCCAATGCATATGGCAAACCTAAGCGGGAAATACATGATGGGCAACACGCAGCCTCCAGCCACTTAGGTGTTTTACTGGCAGATTTGTTATAGCATATAACACTTGTTCATAATGTCTGTTGATATCTCATTACATATAGGTGTATTATTGAGATGAAGGCTAATATGGAGCCTTTTAAAGGCTAGCAGGATGCTTAAAGCATTGCTTGCTTAATTTGGGGGCACATAGAAGGGATATGTAAGTGGCAAAGGCAGGAGGCATTGTGACACAATACATGTCATTACGCCTCCACACCTGGAGTGTAACCCGCAGCAGCAGAAAATCATCAATCCACACCCACTAGGGAGGTGGGAGGGAGTCAGGGAGAATTCTCCACAATTAGTGAGTTTCCCAGGCAATCCGAGGGAGTAAGCAAGTACAGTAGGACGTCAGAAAGATTAATCTATGTATTTTCTTAAATACTGTAAAAGGAGGAGATCTAAAAACCAATGCAACAGAAATTGTCTGAGGCTAGAATACAAGTTTGGCACTTTGTCATTGCATAGCAACAATTAATTAACCTTGGAGTTTGATGTGTACAAACAGTCAGAATGTAGAACAATAAGTTAGTACCCCCCCTCCTGCCCCCACAACTGAAGCCACTGTTATTGATGGCAGACTGAACACTGTCTAATAAAACAAACGACTGCAGCCATCTCTATACCTCTGTTATATGAGCAGATACAGAGCAGCAGGTCTGGTTCTGGGAACAAAGCCTCTTTGTGTTTTCACCTTGCTGTGGTTTGGGGCAATGGTTATACTATGCTTCCTGGGAAATCATAGAGAGGTCCGATTTCTTTCTTGTGCTACTCTTCTGTCATATACTCTTAGGGTGTGTACACACGGTGAGATATTTTCTTTCTATTTTGACTATATAGTCAAAATCGCAAGAAAAGTTAGTGCAGATCGCAAGGTGAAAGTCACTTTGCGATCCCGATTCGATCCCGATGCGCGGTCCCGCCAGGTCGGCATCGCAAGAAAAGATAGACTGTGCAGGCAAGTCAATCCTTGCTCGATCGGTGTACTATCTAGTTCATCTCACATGTCAATGACATCTCACATAAGCCAAAATCTCACATAAGCCAAAATCGTAAGCACACATAGTCCATATCTCAGGAAAAGTTAGTCAAAATATGTGCTATCTGGGCTTCAGGGAGCAAGGGAAATCGCAAGTGAAAAATAAGAATTTACTCACCGGTAATTCTATTTCTCGTAGTCCGTAGTGGATGCTGGGAACTCCGTAAGGACCATGGGGAATAGCGGGCTCCGAAGGAGGCTGGGCACTCTAGAAAGATTTATGACTACCTGGTGTGCACTGGCTCCTCCCACTATGACCCTCCTCCAAGCCTCAGTTAGGACACTGTGCCCGGACGAGCTGACATAATAAGGAAGGATTTTGAATCCCGGGTAAGACTCATACCAGCCACACCAATCACACTGTACAACTCGTGATACTATATCCAGTTTGACAGTATGAAAACAACTGAGCCTCTCAACAGATGGCTCAACAATAACCCTTTAGTTAGCAATAACTATTTACAAGTATTACAGACAATCCGCACTTGGGATGGGCGCCCAGCATCCACTACGGACTACGAGAAATAGAATTACCGGTAAGTAAATTCTTATTTTCTCTGACGTCCTAGTGGATGCTGGGAACTCCGTAAGGACCATGGGGATTATACCAAAGCTCCCAAACGGGCGGGAGAGTGCGGATGACTCTGCAGCACCGAATGAGAGAACTCTAGGTCCTCCTCAGCCAGGGTATCAAATTTGTAGAATTTTGCAAACGTGTTTGCCCCTGACCAAGTAGCTGCTCTGCAAAGTTGTAAAGCCGAGACCCCTCGGGCAGCCGCCCAAGATGAGCCCCCTTCCTTGTGGAATGGGCATTTACAGATTTTGGCTGTGGCAGGCCTGCCACAGAATGTGCAAGCTGAATTGTACTACAAATCCAGCGAGCAATAGTCTGCTTAGAAGCAGGAGCACCCAGCTTGTTGGGTGCATACAGGATAAAAAGCGAGTCAGATTTTCTGACTCCAGCCGTCCTGGAAACATATATTTTCAGGGCCCTGACAACGTCTAGCAACTTGGAGTCCTCCAAATCCCTAGTAGCCGCAGGCACCACAATAGGCTGGTTCAGGTGAAACGCTGACACCACCTTAGGGAGAAACTGGGGACGAGTCCTCAATTCTGCCCTATCCATATGGAAAATCAGATAAGGGCTTTTACATGATAAAGCCGCCAATTCTGACACTCGCCTGGCTGAAGCCAAGGCCAATAACATGACCACTTTCCACGTGAGATATTTTAGATCCACGGTTTTTAGTGGCTCAAACCAATGTGATTTTAAGAAACTCAACACCACGTTGAGATCCCAAGGTGCCACAGGAGGCACAAACGGGGGCTGAATATGCAGCACTCCTTTCACAAATGTCTGAACTTCAGGTACTGAAGCTAGTTCTTTTTGAAAGAAAATCGACAGAGCCGAGATCTGTACTTTAATGGAGCCTAGTTTTAGGCCCATATTCACTCCTGCTTGCAGGAAATGCAGAAATCGACCCAGCTGAAATTCCTCTGTTGGGGCCTTTTTTGCCTCGCACCATGCAACATATTTCCGCCATATGCGGTGATAATGCTTTGCCGTAACATCTTTCCTGGCTTTAATAAGCGTAGGAATGACTTCTTCCGGAATACCCTTTTCCTTCAGGATCCGGCGTTCAACCGCCATGCCGTCAAACGCAGCCGCGGTAAGTCTTGGAACAGACAGGGCCCCTGCTGTAGCAGGTCCTGTCTGAGCGGTAGAGGCCACGGGTCCTCTGAGAGCATCTCTTGAAGTTCCGGGTACCACGCTCGTCTTGGCCAATCCGGAACCACGAGAATTGTGTTTACTCCTCGCTTTCTTATTATTCTCAATACCTTTGGTATGAGAGGCAGAGGAGGGAACACATAAACCGACTGGTACACCCACGGTGTCACTAGAGCGTCCACAGTTATCGCCTGAGGGTCCCTTGACCTGGCGCAATATCTTTTTAACTTTTTGTTGAGGCGGGACGCCATCATGTCCACCTGTGGTTTTTCCCAACGGTTTACCAGCATCTGGAAAACTTCTGGATGAAGTCCCCACTCTCCCGGGTGGAGGTCGTGTCTGCTGAGGAAGTCTGCTTCCCAGCTGTCCACTCCCGGAATGAACACTGCTGACAGTGCTAGAACATGATTCTCCGCCCATCGGAGAATTCTTGTGGCTTCTGCCATCGCCATCCTGCTTCTTGTGCCTCCCTGTCGATTTACATGGGCGACTGCTGTGATGTTGTCTGACTGGATCAGCACCGGCTGGTGTAGGAGCAGGGATTTTGCTTGACTTAGGGCATTGTAAATGGCCCTTAGTTCCAGAATATTTGTGTGAAGGGAAGTCTCCTGACTCGACCATAGTCCTTGGAAGTTTCTTCCCTGTGTGACTGCCCCCCAGCCTCGAAGGCTGGCATCCGTGGTCACCAGGACCCAGTCCTGTATGCCGAACCTGCGGCCCTCTAGAAGATGGGCACTCTGCAGCCACCACAGTAGAGACACCCTGGTTCTTGGAGACAGGGTTATTAAGCGATGCATCTGAAGATGCGATCCGGACCATTGGTCCAACAGGTCCCACTGAAAGATTCTGGCATGGAACCTGCCGAAGGGAATTGCTTCGTAAGAAGCTACCATCTTTCCCAGGACCCACGTGCAGTGATGCACTGATACCTGTTTTGGTTTCAGGAGGTCTCTGACTAGAGATGACAACTCCCTGGCTTTCTCCTCCGGGAGAAACACTTTTTTCTGGACTGTATCCAGAATCATACCCAGGAACAGTAGCCGTGTCGTCGGAACCAGCTGTGACTTTGGGATATTCAGAATCCAGCCGTGCTGGTGCAGCACTTCCTGAGATAGTGCTACTCCCACCAACAACTGTTCCTTGGACCTCGTCTTTATTAGGAGATCGTCCAAGTACGGGATAATTAAAACTCCCTTTTTTCGAAGGAGTATCATCATTTCCGCCATAACCTTGGTAAATACCCTCGGTGCCGTGGACAGTCCAAACGGCAGCGTCTGGAATTGGTAATGGCAATCCTGTACCACAAATCTGAGGTACTCCTGGTGAGGATGGTAAATGGGGACATGCAAGTAAGCATCCTTGATGTCCAGGGATACCATGTAATCCCCCTCGTCCAGGCTTGCAATAACCGCCCTGAGCGATTCCATCTTGAACTTGAATTTTTTTATGTATGTGTTCAAGGATTTCAAATTTAAAATGGGTCTCACCGAACCGTCCGGTTTCGGCACCACAAATAGTGTGGAATAGTAACCCCGGCCTTGTTGAAGTAGGGGTACCTTGATTATCACCTGCTGGGAATACAGCTTGTGAATTGCCGCTAGCACCGCCTCCCTGTCTGAGGGAGCAATCGGCAAGGCAGATTTTAGGAACCGGTGGGGTGGAGACGCCTCGAATTCCAGTTTGTACCCCTGAGATACTATTTGAAGGATCCAGGGATCCACCTGTGAGCGAGCCCACTGATCGCTGAAATTCTTGAGGCGGCCCCCCACCGTACCTGGCTCCGCCTGTGGAGCCCCACCGTCATGCGGCGGACTTGGAAGAAGAAGCGGGGGAGGACTTTTGCTCCTGGGAACCTGCTGTTTGTTGCAGCCTTTTTCCCCTACCTCTGCCTCTGGACAGAAAGAACCCGCCTTTTCCACGCCTGTTTTTCTGGGTCCGAAAGGACTGAACCTGATAAAACGGCGCCTTCTTAGGCTGTGAGGGGACATGGGGTAAAAATGCTGACTTCCCAGACGTTGCTGTGGAAACTAGGTCCGAGAGACCATCCCCAAATAATTCCTCACCCTTATATGGCAACACTTCCATGTGCTTTTTAGAATCTGCATCTCCTGTCCACTGGCGAGTCCATAAGCCTCTCCTAGCAGAAATGGACAATGCACTTACTTTAGATGCCAGTCGGCAGATTTCCCTCTGTGCATCTCTCATATATAAGACTGAGTCTTTTATATGGTCTATGGTTAACAGGATCGTGTCTCTGTCTAATGTGTCAATATTTTCTGACAGTTTATCTGACCACGCAGCGGCAGCACTGCACATCCATGCTGACGCAATAGCTGGCCTAAGTATAATGCCTGAGTGTTTGTATACAGACTTCAGGATCGCCTCCTGCTTTCTATCAGCAGGTTCCTTGAGGGCGGCCGTATCCGGAGACGGTAGTGCCACCTTTTTAGACAAACGTGTGAGCGCTTTATCCACCCTAGGAGGTGTTTCCCAACGTGACCTATCCTCTGGCGGGAAAGGGAACGCCATTAGTACCTTCTTAGGAATTACCAATTTTTTATCAGGGAAAGCCCACGCTTCTTCACACACTTCATTTAATTCATCTGATGGGGGAAAAACTACGGGTAGTTTTTTCTCCCCAAACATAATACCCTTTTTAGTGGTACCTGTATTTATATCAGAAATGTGTAACACCTCTTTCATTGCCTCAATCATGCAGTGAATGGCCTTAGTGGGCATCAGGTTAGACTCATCGTCGTCGACACTGGTGTCAGTATCAGTGTCGACATCTGGGTCTGCGGTCTGAGGTAGCGGGCGTTTTAGAGCCCCTGATGACCTGTGAGACGCCTGGACAGGCACGAGCTGAGAAGTCGGCTGTCCCACATTTGGCATGTCGTCAAATTTCTTATGTAAGGAGTCTATACGTGCACTCATTTCTTTCCATAAGCTCAACCACTCAGGTGTCTGCCCCGCAGGGGGTGACATCCCTTCTAAAGGCATCTGCTCCGTCTCCACATCATTATCCTCATCAAACATGTCGACACAGCCGTACCGACACACCGCACACACACAGGTAATGCTCCAACAGAGGACAGGACCCACAAAAGCCCTTTGGGGGGACAGAGTGAGAGTATGCCAGCACACACCAGAGCGCTATATAATGCAGGGACTAACTGAGTTATGTCCCCTATAGCTGTTTTTTCTATATAATTGTATACTGCGCCTAAATTTAGTGCCCCCCCTCTCTTTTTTACCCTTTTCTGTAGTGTAGACTGCAGGGTAGAGCCAGGGAGCTTCCTTCCAGCGGAGCTGTGAGGGAAAATGGCGCCAGTGTGCTGAGGGAGATAGCTCCGCCCCTTTTCCGCTGACTATTCTCCCGCTTTTTCCTATTTTCTGGCAGGGGTATTTTCCACATATATAGCCTCTGGGGCTATATATTGTGGTATTTTTGCCAGCCAAGGTGTTATTATTGCTTCTCAGGGCGCCCCCCCCCCAGCGCCCTGCACCCTCAGTGACCGGAGTGTGAAGTGTGTGTGAGGAGCAATGGCGCACAGCTGCAGTGCTGTGCGCTACCTTGGTGAAGACTGATGTCTTATGGCGCCGATTTTCCGGACCTCTTCTTGCTTCTGGCTCTGTAAGGGGGACGGCGGCGCGGCTCCGGGACCGAACACCAAGGCTGGGCCTGCGGTCGATCCCTCTGGAGCTAATGGTGTCCAGTAGCCTAAGAAGCCCAAGCTGGCTGCAAGCAGGTAGGTTCGCTTCTTCTCCCCTTAGTCCCTCGCTGCAGTGAGCCTGTTGCCAGCAGGTCTCACTGAAAATAAAAAACCTAATTTCTATACTTTCTTTCTAAAGGCTCAGGAGAGCCCCTAGTGTGCATCCAACCTCGGCCGGGCACAAAATCTAACTGAGGCTTGGAGGAGGGTCATAGTGGGAGGAGCCAGTGCACACCAGGTAGTCATAAATCTTTCTAGAGTGCCCAGCCTCCTTCGGAGCCCGATATTCCCCATGGTCCTTACGGAGTTCCCAGCATCCACTAGGACGTCAGAGAAATCGGGCATAGCAAGGATCTCACCGTGTGTACACACCCTAAGGGTGGGAACACACCAGAACGACCACGATCATGCGACGATCGTGAAACGATTTCCATTGAACCTCCCGTGAGCTCTGGGGCAGTCCCAGGCTCACGATTTGTTAAAAACGGTGCATTTGTGTCAAACAACTGCGATCCGTTTCCGATGGTCGTTAGACGGTCGGATCCGGTGCATCGTGTGTTGCGCAGTACACCATACGACTGTCTTGCAGATTGGCCTTTGAAATTTAAATAATGGGCAGGACTAGCTGAGTGGTCACATAACATTGGTGGCCAGTGCAGCCATATGTAACACAATCAGGGGCATCAGTGGGTTGCAAGGGCATAGGAGAGCATTGGTGGCCAGGAGTACACATACCAGGATGCAATTAGATTGGGATGGGATCCAAAATCGAGGAGAAGGTCACTGCTGCGCTTGTAGCCTGCACGATGCTGAAGAAGATGGCGGCGGGTGGGAGTGTCCAGAAAATGCCACTCAAATAGGCGGGTCGCACAATGGTCTCACGATGGATTGGAGATTCAAACACACACACACACGATCTGCACCCAATCGGGGGTCGGATTGACAAATCTTTACTGCAGTATGTAAAATCTCCAAATCTGACATACGAGTGGCGGGGGAGCGCATCGGATTGGAATCATTGTCAAAACAGGGACGATTCTGCACTTTCCATAAAATCGATTGTACGACGCGTCAAAAATCGGGGGATAGGAGGCCAGATCGTCCTGGTGTGTAGGGGTACTTAAGGTGCATACATGGTGAGATATTGACTATGTGATTTCCCTTGAACTCCCCCAGAGCCCAGAAGCACCGATATTGTCTATACACACGGTGCGATTTTGACTGTGCACACTTTGTACTAGATAGTCAAGAATGACTTGCCTGCACAGTCTATTTTTTCTTCTGATACCAATCCCGCGGGACCGAGCATCGATATTGCAAGCTGTGTACACATGGTACAACTTACACTAACTTTCCTTTCCATGCTCACCTACTTTTAAAAATGATAGTGGGTGCATTCATTACCACCCCACCCACCACGAAGAGACATGCTTAGTGGCAGCACAAATATTGGGAGTGCCTAACACCAGCTCCAGTGCTGGAATGTCAAATCAGATGCTTCATAATAAAATAGCAATTCATCCATAGTAGAAGAGGAGATGAAACAGCATAATAATCAGCATATACTAAACAAGGCCAGAGGCAACGGAGATAGATATACTGTGCTCTCAGTATAAATGTTAGTACATTTTAACAATGTAATACTGCGCGACTAGTATTATACTAATGTCTCTATCCTTAATGTCCACTTGCTGGCTCTCTAAGTACAGGCTACAATAAGCACTGGTAGCAGTAGTAGTGTAGCTGAGCACTTACCAGGGTCGAATCATCCTAGGTCATGGTGTTATTTTTGACAAATTAAAAGGGGGCCCAAGATCTCTATGTTGCCTAGGGCCCTAAGGGGGCTTAATCAGGCCCTGGCCATTATATTTCATTTTGAATTGGTTTAAAGAAAGAAATTCCTAACATGAAGTTTTGAGTCCGATATGCACTGCTCAAAAAAATAAAGGGAACACTAAAATAACACATCCTAGATCTGAATGAATGAAATATTCTTATTAAATACTTTGTTCTTTACATAGTTGAATGTGCTGACAACAAAATCACACAAAAATTATCAATGGAAATCAAATTTATTAACCCATGGAGGTCTGGATTTGGAGTCACCCTCAAAATTAAAGTGGAAAAACACACTACAGGCTGATCCAACTTTGATGTAATGTCCTTAAAACAAGTCAAAATGAGCCTCAGTAATGTGTGTGGCCTCCACGTGCCTGTATGACCTCCCTACAACCCACACAAGTGGTTCAGATGCAGATCATCAAGAAGGTTTGCTGTGTCTGTCAGCGTAGTGTCCAGAGCATGGAGGCGCTACCAGGAGACAGGCCAGTACATCAGGAGACGTGGAGGAGGCCATAGGAGGGCAACAACCCAGCAGCAGAACCGCTACCTCCGCCTTTGTGCAAGGAGGAACAGGAGGAGCACTGCCAGAACCCTGCAAAATGACCTCCAGCAAGCCACAAATGTGCATGTGTCTACTCAAACGATCAGAAACAGACTCCATGAGGGTGGTATGAGGGCCCGATGCCCACAGGTGGGGGTTGTGCTTACAGCCCAACACCGTGCAGGACATTTGCCATTTGCCAGAGAACACCAAGATTGGCAAATACGCCACTGGCGCCCTGTGCTCTTCACAGATGAAAGCAGGTTCTCACTGAGCACATGTGACAGACGTGACAGAGTCTGGAGACGCCAAGGAGAACGTTCTGCTGCTTGCAACATCCTCCAGCATGATCGATTTGGCAGTGGGTCAGTAATGGTGTGGGGTGGCATTTCTTTGGGGGGCCACACAGCCCTCCATGTGCTCGCCAGAGGTAGCCTGACTGCCATTAGGTACCGAGATGAGATTCTCAGACCCCTTGTGAGACCATATGCTGGTGCAGTTGGCCCTGGGTTCCTCCTAATGCAAGACAATGCTAGACATCATGTGGCTGGAGTGTGTCAGCAGTTCCTGCAAGACGAAGGCATTGATGCTATGGACTGGCCCGCCCGTTCCCCAGACCTGAATCCAGTTGAGCACATCTGGGATATCATGTCTCGCTCCATCCACCAATGCCACGTTGCACCACCGACTGTCCAGGAGTTGGCGGATGCTTTAGTCCAGGTCTGGGAGGAGATCCCTCAGGAGACCATCCGCCACCTCATCAGGAGCATGCCCAGGCGTTGTAGGGAGGTCATACAGGCACGTGGAGGCCACACACACTACTGAGCCTCATTTTGACTTGTTTCAAGGACATTACATCAAAGTTGGATCAGCCTGTAGTGTGTTTTTCCACTTTAATTTTGAGGGTGACTCCAAATCCAGACCTCCATGGGTTAATAAATTTGATTTCCATTGATAATTTTTGTGTGATTTTGTTGTCAGCACATTCAACTATGTAAAGAACAAAGTATTTAATAAGAATATTTCATTCATTCAGATCTAGGATGTGTTATTTTAGTGTTCCCTTTATTTTGTTATGTGCAGTCAGTAGGTAGATGCACTAGGCAAAGGTACCAGTTGTCACCTGCATAGTATACACTTGCTACAGAGCCCCTGGCTTGTTTATTTTTCCAGACATGATCACGGATCTGCATTCATTCACCAGGGGGGGTTATTTTCTTGTCAGATGTGAGAACTTATCTGCATCATATATTATATTCCCACTGGAAGGCTCTATCCCAGATAATAAACCTTTTCCTCAACTGTTACAGTGCAGTGGACATTACAATTCAAGTATCTGGGTCACCTGCGACACCTCACCTCACCATATGGATGAGAACTTCCACTTACAGAGTTAACCAGTTAAAAATGGCCATGCAACCTACATTCCCAGTCTACGTCCCTATTTGTGCTTGTCGCCTCTTTTATAAGAAGGCCAAAATCAAACATGGCAAAGGGTCTGGATGGTTAGACCACTCCAAAGTTTAGAGAATACTGTTCGGCAGCACAAATGTCATATTTTGTCTCTTGGATGTATAATTCTCTTTTGGGAGCCTTGTTTGGGTGATCTGGGTGAGAAAGCAGTGCGCTCATTGGGGGTGATTCAGACCTGATCGTAGATGTGCTAAATTTAGCACATCTACGATCAGTCACACTGACATGCAGGGGGACGCCCAGCACATGGCTAGTCCACCCTGCATGTCAGGCCCTACCCAGCCGCACAAGTACAAAAGCAGCGCACAGCGGCGATGCTTTTGTACTTGAAGAGTAGCTCCCAGCCAGCGCAGCTCCTGTGCGCTGGCACGGAGCTACTCGCCGCTGCCTGGGTCCGCCCCCCCAACAGTCAGGACACGCCTGCGTTGCCCAGACCGCGCCCCCTAAACGGCGCCCAAGAGGAAGAGGCGATCGAAGGGCTAAGACAGCCGTTGGCTGCCTGACATGCGGCAGCGCACTGCGGCACCGGCGCATGCGCAGTTCAGACCTGATCGCTGCTGTGCGAAATCGCACAGCAGTGATGATCAGGTCTGAATTAGCCCCATTAACTCCTCTACAGTTTAGGGTCTTGGTTTTCAGAAGGGGTGGTTTAGATTACACTCCATTGTGAGGGAATAATAGATTCGTTAAACTGGATGGGAACGGTCTTTGGCTTCAGAATTAATTATACAGCTTGGGTCAACTCTACCACGCTGGTCTCTCAATACCTTGGTTCTTTATAAAAACTTATAAAGCCTTAATGGTAGTGAGTATCGGATTTAGGGATTATTTATGATGAGGTATGGTGCCATATTCTGGATGGTACCCAGGAATGTCACATCATATTTTAGGGACCAGCAGATACATCTATTTATTTTATACAGAGAGGATGACACTCTGGAGTTCTTATGTAAATAGATTTTCATAGAGTACGTCTTACATTTTTTTTATACAGATGTAGGGTTTAATTTGAGATACCCTGCCAATACTAACATCCTTGTATCCCAAAATGTGTTTATATGGTATCTCCCTTGAAGATGTCATGTCCAAAATTGTCTACATTTTTAATTTGACTATCTCAGCCAGTCGCTATTGCCAGAATATGGATGGAGGTGGAACCCTGACTAGATGAAAAGTGCTTGTATATGACATTATGGGGGGAATTCAATTGTTATCGCCCCCGATCTTCTGTCTAAAGTGACAGAAGATTACCAGAGGGTGATATACAATTGATGTCCCCTATCGCGCTGATCACATCCATTAGCATCAGGTTAAGCCACGTAAAGCAGCTAAAATCGATTAAACTAATAGGCGCGATTGGGAAAAGTGCCATTTGGGCGCCCAAACGGATTACTTTTCACACATTTCAGCTTGCCAACCCAAATGGGTGCGAGCTGAAATGTAGACTCCGGCAGCTGATCGCACCCGAATGTTACTATATTTGAATATCTCCATTGGGCACCATTTAGTGGCTGCCGGCCACAAATTCATTTGAATCTCGCCCTATGTGGCCTATTCAATAGTTTGAGGGAGTTTAGCTCCTGTCTAAAGCTTTTCTTTGTTTTGGGCGACCAGCCCCAAGGCTGACCCTATCGCGGATTTCTACTCGCTCGCTCCCTCCTGAGATGCAATCAGAAAACTGGATTTTGGTATTTACCAGTAAATACCTTTCTCCGATTTCACAGGGGACACTGGAAGGCTTAAGACCGTGGGGTATAGATGGTGGTAGATGGAGCCGGCACTTTAAGAATTTAATGATGTGACTGGCTCCCCCCCTTTCTCCAGACCAGTTAGAGAAACTGCGCTCGAGGAGAGACGGAAGACCAGACGACAGAGGAGGAGGTGAATTAAATAAGGTATAAGAACATGAAACCAGAAAAGGTAACAGAACTAGAAACCATAAAACGGAGAAATACAAACATAGATGTGTGTATAACAGTCAATACTAATGAGATAATTGTATATAACAGTCACAATGAAATGCTAAGTAGCATACAATATAGCAGGAAAGAAGCGCTGGGTGGGTGCCCAGTGTCCGCTGTGGAATACCGGTAAGTACCAAAATCAAGTTTTCTCCTTCATCCACTAGGGGACACTGGAAGGCTTAAGACCGTGGGGATATCCCAGAGCTCCCTTGTTGGGCAGGTGAGCGCTGAGAACCCTGCAAAACCGCACAACAAAAATGAGAGACCGAAGCGGCAGACGTACCAAACCGGTAAAACTTAAGGACAGTATTCCGGCCTGACCAAGTAGATGCCCTACATAAGTGGGTCAATGGGACCCCGCTGGCAGCCGCCCATGAGGTACCGATCGACCAAGTAGAGTGGGCAGAAAAAGATGGTGGTGGCTGTCTTGATGAGGCCAAATAAGCTTGACGAATAGTAAAGCGAATCCAATGTGATAGTGTCTGCTTGTCCAGGCCAACCTGGACAAGCAGCTTCATAGAGAACAAACAAAAGGGAATCCTCAGCAAGGACCGGAACCACAATTGGTTGGTTAATGTGGAAGACGTTGACAGCCTTTGGTAAATACAAGTTCACAATTCTGCCCTATTGGAATGTATGATAAGATAAGGTGGTTTACAAGAGAGGGCTCCCAGTTCAGAGACCCGTCTGGCGGAGGCCAACGATAACAGCAAAGCCACCTTCCAGGACAAGTACTTGATATCCGTGGATTCCAACGGTTAAAAAAACGGAGGATTGTAAAAAGGAGAGAACAAATTCCAGGTCACATGGGGCCATAGGAGGCACCATAGACGGTCGCGATTGAACAACACCCTGGAAAAAGGTCTGTACTTCTGGTATCTGGGCAGGCTTCTTCTGGAAAAAGATGAAAAGCGCCGACGCCTGTACTTTCAATGAGCCCAAACGCAGGCCTGCTGCGTATCCAGAATGAAGGAAAATGAACAGTCTGGACATCTTAAAAGATGTAGAGGACGCCCTACGAGTCTCGCACCATATAACGTATGCTTTCTAACAATGTTGAGAAGTAACTTCCTTCCTGGCTCGAATCATGACAGGAACAACCACTGAGGGAACTCCCTTATTCCTCAGTATTGCCATCTCAACAGCCAGGCCGTCAAACATAGCCACCTTAAGTCTGGATAGACGAAAGGGCCTTGAAGTAGCAGATCGTCTCGTAGTGGAAGAGGCCATGGATCGGCCACAAGCAACCAATGAAGATCGGCGTACCAGGACCGGTGAGGCCAGTCTGGTGCCACTAGGAGTACTGTGGCCTCCTCCCTGCTGATCCATTTGAGAAGACGCGTGTACATGTAGCTGTACGTCCAGGGAGTTGTTAGGGCATCCACTGCCTCTGCCTGAATTAGGCGAGGTAGTTTGTGATTGTTTCTGGATGCCATGAGGTCTATTTGCGGAAGACCCCAACGATTCACCAGTTGTTGGAAAACGTGGTGATGGAGTTAACATTCTCCAGGGTGGAGATCCTGGAGACTGAGGTAATCTACCTCCCAGTTGTCGACGCCCAGAATGAACACAGCTGATATCACCTCTGCAAAGTATTCGGTCCACCGTAGAATACGCGATACCTCTCTCATCGCCGCTCTGCTGCGAGTGCCCCCTGTAAGCTACGGCAGTTGAGTTGCCTGATTGAACACATATAGCTTAATTCCGCAATAAAGGGAAGGCCAACTGGAGAGCACTGTAGATTGCTCTCAGTTCCAGAATGTTGATAGGAAATGCAGCCTCCTGCTGAGTCGATCGGCCTTGGAACTGACGATCCAACGTCACTGCTCTCCAACCTCTCAAACTGGCATCTGTGGTGAGAAGGATCCATTTCGAGACAGCGAACCATCTGCCCTGTGATAGGTTGGCTGATATGGTCCAACAAAGAAGGGAACACCGAGTTTTGGGAGCCAGCTGTACTCTCTGGTGGAGGAACAGATATGATCCCGACCATTGGGACAGAAGGTCCAATTGAAAATGCTTGGAGTGGAACCTTTCCGAATGGTAGAGCCTCGAAAGCGGCTACCATCCATCCCAGGAGACGTATACATAGGTAAACCAACACTCTGCGATGTTGGAGGACATGTCGCACCATAGTTTGAATAGAATGAATCTTGTCCTGCGGGAGTATAATCCGCTGCAGAACAGTGTCCAAAATCATCCCCAAAAATGTAATTTTTTGAGTGGTATGAAGTTGTGATTTTTGGAAGTTAAGTATCCACCCGTGTTGGATACGTAAGTGATGAGTTGAAGCAATGTCCCTGATTAAGACATCTGTGGAATGAGTTTTGATCAGTAAGTCTTTGAGGTATGGAATGATATTCACTCCCTGGGTGTGCAGTAATTCCATCATAACTGCCATTACTTTTGAGAATACCCTCGGGCCGAGGACATGCCGAAGGGTAAGGCTTGGAATTGGTAATGTGCATCTTGAATAGCAAACGTGAGATATTCCTGGTGTGGGGTCCAGATGGGAATATGAAAATAGGCATCTTTGATATCTATGGACACCATGAACTCTCCTTCCTCTAGTCCAGCAATAACCGATCGAAGAGACTCCATCTTAAATCTGAACACTCTCAAAAAGGAATTATGAGACTTCAAGTTCAGGATAGGTCTGACAGCCGTCCGGCTTCAGAACCACGAATAGGCTGGAGTAAAACCCTTGTTTGCGTTGCTGTGGAGGTACAGACAAAATGACTACTGAATCCAGTAGTTTTTGTATGGCCTTCTGCAAGACCCGTCGCTTTTCTACAGAAACTTGCAAACCTATTGTGAAGAAACGGGGAAGAGGTTGGAACTGGAAGTCTATTTTGTAGCCCTGGGTGACTACCTCCCGAACCCGGACATCCGAGCAAGTCTTCCTCCAGACGTCCCCGAAGTTCTGTAGATGGGTTCCCACCCTGGGATCCCCCAGGAGGGAGGAAAACCTGTCATGCACTGGGTTTTGTGGTAGACTTGGTCTCCTGTTTGTAAGAGGCTGATGCAGCTGTACGACCTCTACCTCTATTACCTATGGAACTGGAGGCTCCACCTCTGGACCTTCCACGAAACTTGGTTGGGACTCGAAAGGACCAAGCCGAGTATGTCTTACAAGGAGGAGGTGTGGCTGATGGTAGGAATGTAGATTTTCCTCCAGTCGCCTTGGAAATCAATTTGTCCAAATCCGGACCAAACAAAAACTCACCCGTGAAAGGAATGACCTCAACCCCCTTTTTAGACTCTGGATCTGCCTGCCATTGTCGGATCCATAAAGCTCTGCGAGCTGACACAGATAAAGCAGAAATCTTCGAGTCAAGTGTACCAGTGTCTCTAGAGGCCTCTCCTAAATAGACAGCAGACTCACGGATATGTTCAGTTAACATAATGAGCTCTTCTACAGGCATACCTGATTGTAAGCCTGCAGACAACTGTTCTGCCCAGGCTTCGACAGCTTTATTTACCCACAAGCCTACCAGAGTAGGTCGAATCAGCACACCCGCAGCAGTGTAGATTACCTTCAAAGTGGTCTCTAGTCGACAGTCCGCTGGGTCCTTCAGGGCCGTCGCTCCTTCCACCGGCAGGATGGTCTTCTTAGACAAGCAAGAAAGGAAGGGATCCACCAACGGGGAAATCTCCCACTTCACCCTATTATCTGCTGGGAAGGGATAAGAGGCAAGAAAACTGCGTGTTACCTGAAATTTTTTATCCAGGTGTTTCCACGCCAGAGCTAAAATGATCGCAATTCAGCAGAAACAGAGAAGGTGATAGCTGACCAGTGTTTCTTACTAAAGAAGATAGGCTGAGCTGTATTTGTGTCTGAGTCTATAACTTGCAGGACCTGACGTCTGCTAAATTAAAAGCCTCAAGTCCTTCTGAGGCTACTTCCACCTCTTCCAGTGGTTTGTCAGCCTCTGAATCTTGACCAACTTCCCCCTCCTCTAACGAGGGCATGTCCTCCGTGTCTGATGCGTCAGACTGTAAAACTGCACGTAAAAAACTCTTTTCTGCTCGCGGCCATGGTGCTTTTTTTTTTTTTTTTAAAGTCCTTTAGACTTTTCTAATGGCGGGCGGCATGGCGCTCTGTTTTGGACATCCCTCGGTACGTTGTGGTACCAGGAGGAAACTGAAGTTGATTTCACAGTTTTAGAATAAGCGTTGTGTGCTTTTCTGTGTGTCATCTAGCTCTCTGCTAGTCAGAGCGCTGGGATACTACTCGCGTTACTGCCATGCTGACCGGGCTGACACTTGGCTGGATCCCAAAAAGGCAGCGTTAGATGAGCTCCTTTAGGGAAAATTCACAGGGGCTGTGATCTTTGTAGTCAGGGACCCTGGCTCCAGTTTGAGGCAACTGTGACAGGGTCCCCCTGGTAGCTCCAGCAGTGCAGACAGGCCTGTCTGTCCTCAGGGAAATCGTTTTCTTATGCTCTTATTAAGCACTAACTCTGGAGCAGCCCAAAAAGACATCCGGCTCCCTCGGGCACATTTCTAAAAGCAGGTCTGGAGGGCGGCTCATCCCATGCAGTCTCAAGCAAGGGGGCTGGCGCGCAAACAACTGAATAGCTCCCGTTCAGTTTAGATGGGAGCTATAAACAAGCGACTCACCTCGTAGGAATCATGTATAAAATATAGCCACCATTTAACCTTTCTAGACATTGGAGACACTCTGCTGATGGGGCTATAGATGAAACATGAGGATCGCCTGGGGGGGTAGTCCTTTCTCCATTAGTTTGTTTAGGATGTGGTTTTGGTCACAGCCTGTTATTTTATGAATAAATTGAGGTCTAGAAATTACACTTTCACACTATCGAGAATATTTATCTCTTCTTATCAGCCCCTGCGGCTGTGCAATACTGTAACTATCAGAACCAGACCCCTAGATAGACAGATAATTGTAGAAGGTCTGTCCCGTCTCCTCAATATACATATGCAGTGGAAGCCTGGGCTTGCTCCCCAACAGAGAGGTAGACAGGACAGCCTTAGCAGATAAGGGGTCGGAGCTGCAATAGAGTTAGGGAGGAGCACAGCAGAGAGCGATAAGGGCTAGTCAGATATAGGATGGAGACAATATCCTTTAACCCTTTCTGTTATTTCTATATTTGCTATTTTGGGGGTTTAAATAGATTTTCATATTAGCCATACACAGCTTCTAAATGTCATTTAGTGTGCAATGAAATAAGATGAACATAAATGCACAGTATTACTTACATGTGTACCTGCAATCCACCTGATCTGATGGGCACTCAATGCCTGCAGGAATAAGCGGTTCTCATTTGATGGACAACACACTGCCTGCATGACAAAAGCCTGCCGTATCAGAAGTGAAGAGAATTCTCTTCATGCAAGTACTGTAGGAGCTGGAACAGGCTTCCCTGGCAGCCAAAAGGTCAGGTGACCCACCCGATTAGGTGGATCACAGCTACTCCGGTATGTAATATCTGACATTATCCATACCTCCCAACATGACCCTCTCCAGGAGGGACACAATGCTCTGCTTCTGGACTTTTTTCTTAATATACGATTGTCTGCACCTGTGTTGAACAGGGTAATGGATAAGAAAGGTGTTTCAGCACAGGTGATGGCAATCATAAATTAAGAGGGAAGTCCAGGAGCAGAGCATTGTGTCCCTCTTGGAGAGGGTAATGTTGGGAGGTATGCGTTAACCGTTTCATTTACATGATTCCACCCACAACGGGATCTCCATCTGTACATTACAAAATATATTACAGGGGAAAGAGGTAATTTTATGCAGCTTGTGCACAGAAAATATTTTAGAAATGACTTGTGCACGCACCCTGAATGACACACGTTGTATATTATGTATTATTCTAGAACACTGACATCCAAATCAAAGTCATTGTATAAAGGAGAAAATAATGCAATCTATTCTGTACTTCTTAAAGAGTGTTTAAATCCTAATATAATAAAACAAAATGTTGATGATAGATTTGCTGTAAGGGCAAGGTTACTCCAGCATTGCTTGGTGCCTCTTACAACAAAGAGCTAAAATACTCCCCCTGGTCTGAATAGGCAGTTTCATTCATGAGATGCAAATGTTTAATCTTGCATACAGAATGCCATCTGCCACACCTGCAGCCCCTTGCCAGGAAGACAATGCTGGAATACTGTGTTTTCTGGGAGTCATGGTTCCCTGTATTAGCTCCTTGAATTATTGCAAAAATACATTACTTACAGTAAACATGTGTAAACAAAAATGGCAAAGTTTAATATTAAACATAATATTTAATTCAAAAAAAAAAAAAAAGGAAAAAAAAAAGCTCTTGCTATATAAAGCAATTACAACATACTGTATGCTATTTCCAGGTGTCTAAGTCTTCCTCCAGCTTTCATACTCATCTTAGTCATTTTTCTGTAAAGGCTGGGACTAAATGGGTGCTCCTTTGGACGACGACAATATCTCATTCGTTCCATCATTACTGACCTTGCAGCAGCTACTAATGGCTAAGAGCAACTGTAAACGTGCAGGTATGGGTGCTGTCAAAGAGGGCTTACAGGCAAACAACCAGTCAGTCCTTCAGTCTCTACATCTATTGCCACCACCAATCCTTTCACATACTTTCCATCTATCCCAACTTGGGCAGACAGTCCTAATTCTACGGGAACTGCTTCACCATCTCGACAGTCAGGACATTTGCCCCAAACTTCCGGGACTGTTGCAAGGTGTTTCCAAGATCGAAACTCACTGGGGTGTTTTCTGGGGAGATGACATTGGGGAAAGCCTAATGTTTCTGAAGTGTTAAGCAGGGTACAGACTCCTCATTGCTGCAGTCAAAATAAACAGCCCTTCTAGTTGCACCTAGTCATCAGTGTGTTCACTAACACTGACCATATTTTAGTGGATTTTTCCTCAAAATGCGTCTTATTCACACAAATATGCGGATAAGCCGCACAAGCAAACTTTGCTGATTAAAATGATATGTGGCATGCCTATATTATATGTGCGATTGCAGCGGTGTCTGGATATGAAATGTTATGTTACAGTGTTGTCATGGAAAACACTGTAACATAGCATTTCGTATGCAGATACAGAAGCTGATGCATACAGAATATAGGCTTGCCACATGTAATTTTAATCAGCAAAGTCTGCTTATGCGGCTTATCCGCATAGCCATACTAATAAGATGCATTTTCTGGGGTAAAAAGATGCCCGGCACTGGCAGAGTCACATGGGAGCTGGCTGCTCATGCACCCTGTGTGCCGCGAGTCATTATGTACAAGGCTACATGAGGAAGGACGCATCTGTATACTGTTCCAACGCAGATTGGAACAACATATTGTAAAGTATGTACCCCCAATCCATCACTCATTTAATGAATCATCCCACTGAATGTACTGCACGTACAATGGGACAATTTCACAGCCAATGCTGTGCAGTTACATGCAGCATGTAATGATATATCATGCCATCATACAGCATATCATTTAGTGGGTGCAGTGTATTGTTACATTGTATTGCCCCATCGGAAGGTGTATACCAGCTTTAAAAACAACCTCCCCTCCTCCCTCTGGTGGATGGAACAATGCCCCCTTTTCCAAGGCATACACTATTTTGGATAATGCAGCTCAATTCTGAGAGGTATGCTTACATAGAATATTATGTAGCTTTGCCAATACTGCTGGATTTATGGATACTATCCTGCACAAAGTATCAGTGTTTCATTGAAATCATGTTAATGGGGTACACCTCACCTACCTAGGAAACGTAACATTTCTCCACTTCAGTATTATTCACATCAGTTGACTCATAAAACTCATGGAATTCATGTAAAAAGTCATTGTTGGCATTCTTACTGTGCGGACAAAGCAGGCGCTTTAAAAAATGATTGGTCCCTTCCAGCTTCTGACAAGTCTCTGGTGCCTAATGGTAAACTGGGGACTGGAAACACATACACAAATATCAGGGTGCACCAAATCCAGTTGGAGAAAGGGAGCAGAAGTAATTAGATAACATGAAGCAGAGAGGGCATGGGGAAAAATTACAGATTTCGGGGCAACGTATCACTGGCCGCATTTTACTCCCGATAAGCAATAAATAAATAATCTTTCTGGGGTCTCTTTCAACAACACCATGCAGACACACAAGTGCCAATAAGAGCCCTTGCCTGCAAAGAGAAGAAAGTAAACTGCTCATTTAAGCTTCTGGGTTCGGACATGGGAAACCATAGGCTACAATGGCTACAAATAGTCAGCAGACAGACGCCGGAATCCCAACACCCAGAATTTCGGTGGCGAGCACAGCGTGTCCACCTGCACTCAACACGGTTCGGGCCCGGTGGCAACTGACGCTAGTCTATTCCCCCTCAGGGGGTGGTGTGGACTATCACCTGAGCAGGAATTCCGGGCAGCGGGCGGTATTCCGACCGATGGCATTTCACTGGGTGTCGGGATTCCGTCGTCTGTATCCTGACCACCGGGATCTTGACAGCCGGCAAATTGACTGCCTCCCCAGCTGAGATACTCTTAATACATACCCCCAGTGCATAAATGCACCAATCCTTTTATATCCATTGTATTTCCAGGCAACTGACCGCAAACATATTGGTGAAGTATATCCCTTTTTTCAAAGTTCAGAAATCTGTGATGTGATTACTGGATACTGAATTAAAGCATCAGTTGCCTGCAAAAATTGTGGGCCTAATTCAGCATGAGTTGTTGTGCAACTAGTCACACAACAACAACTCATTACATTTTTATTGCTGCGACTGTGTGTGACGTCACGCGGCTGCAGTGACCCGCCCCTCCAACAGTCTAAACACGCCTCCGTTGTCCGGACCGCGCCACAAAAACAGAGCATTGACGCCCACAAAAAACGCAACTTCAACGCCCCATTACTTCCCCCTCCAGATCTTAAAATGTGTTTTGAAGAGAACGCAGTTTAAGACTTCGCACATGCGCGTACATGCATGCGCTGATGTGCTGAAATCGCTCCATAGCAATTTCAACAGATCAGTGATCCATGCTGAATTAGCCCGTGTGTGCGTTAACACCTGTAAGAAAACACACGGTTATAGATTCAGTTCAACACAACAGGTATTTGTAAATGGTCTAACGATCCACTGTATGACGGCGCAATGTATCCTTACATGCTGCATGTAATAACACCACGTCGGCCATGCAGCACATCCATGGGACAATGTAATAACAATGGCAGTGAGAGACAGATTGGCCATACACACTAATAGGCCCTACACACTGGCCGATATACTGAAAGATATGAACGATCTCGTTCATAAATGAACGAGAACTCGTTCATATCTTTCAGTGTGGAACCTCCAGCGATGAACGATGCGCGTCCCCGCGCTCGTTCATCGCTGGTCTCCCGTCGGCTGTGCATGCAGGCCAATATGGACGATCTCGTCCATATTAGCCTGCACTTCAATGCAGCCGGGTGACGGGGGGAGTGAAGAAACTTCACTCCCCCCGTCACTGCCCCCCCGCCGCCGGGTCGCTCGTCGGCCGTATCCGCCGTCGGGCAGCTCGGCGGCGGGTCGGCCAGTGAGTAGGGCCCTTAAACGATGATCATGTAGATGAAGTACCAAAACTGTGCGATATTATCATATAGTGTGTACCCAGCTTAACTCTGTAACTGGCTACAGATTGGTCTATCCACATCAGCATTCTAATAATCCGATTGGCTGCAGATTGACTATATATCATGCTACCTCCAAACTTTTAACCTCTTCACGGCAGAAAGAAATGTAAATAGGTGTTACAGTATATCCTAGCAAGAAATCCCTAGTAAACAGTGCTGTCACCTAATATTTATTAAAAAAAACAATACATACAGTATATACCTGTACGGGATCCGGTCTGAAGATCGACAGTGTCTAGGTCGACAATGTTTAGGTCGACCACTATAGGTCGACAGTCACTAGGTCGACGTGGATGGAAGGTCGACAGGGTTTCTAGGTCGACATGTGCTAGGTCGACAGGTCTAAAGGTCGACATGAGTTTTTCACATTTTTTTTTCTTTTTTTAAATTTTTTCATACTTAACGATCCACGTGGACTACGATTGGAACGGTAAAGTGTGCCGAGCGAAGCGGTAGCGGAGCGAAGGCACCATGCCCGAAGCATGGCGAGCGAAGCGAGCCATGCGAGGGGACGCGGTGCACTAATTTGGGATCCCGGTCACTCTACGAAGAAAACGACAAAAAAAAAAAATCCTCATGTCGACCTTTAGACCTGTCGACCTAGCACATGTCGACCTAGAAACCCTGTCGACCTTCCATCCATGTCGACCTAGTGACTGTCGACCTATAGTGGTCGACCTAAACATTGTCGACCTAGACACTGTCGATTTGATGAACCACACCCACCTGTACATGTGTATGAATTCAACATAACAGCCCACCCTGAGCATGGCTTAGATAATACATTCCATGCTATGCTGAGCAGTGGTATCACATTAAATACAAGTTTAAATTGCAGGCTGCTACAGTCTCTCCAACACAGCAGCTGCACCGTGCCAGACCTTGGTATTTCATCAAATCATAAGGGAAAGGGAGTGAAAAGTGTCACAGCTTTAGTCCTAAATGCTAGTGAGCTGTGCGTATAGAGAAATGTATCACTGCATCTGTGATCGCTCCGAAATACAAGTTACAATTAGACAGAATAACCCTCCGTGTTCCATGACCTTTACAGCCTGTGCAGTAAGTACCATGAAAAATGGTATTTCAATGTGTACTTTTGCTAAGGCCTCCAGACATACCCAAAGCAAATGCTTAGATATAACAAGATGCACAAGGCTTCCAAGTAGGAATTTTAAGGTTAAGAGCATGACGAACATGTCTGACTGGGGAATAGCTTTATAACATCAGTAACTGGTTATTTGTGTTGCCCAGCCAATGAAGATGTATACAGAGGGCTATCTCTAGACATTTCTGCACCATGAACTGAGGCCGCACACCTGCATTATGTGTAATATAACTTCTGTATGACAACGGTCAGAGCAAGGCCACGCCCATAAGATGCTGAGCTAATTACACAGGAGACTCATCTTCCCCAAATCATTACAATGGTTCCATGGGCAAGGCCTAAAGCAAAATACTACACAAAGACAGCACATTATCTTTTCAATCTGGTGTAATTAAATGTTATTCATACAGGGGTAATGCAGAAAGAGTGTCACCATCACCATACACTCAAATTTCTAAATGTGCATTTATTTTATAAATGGTGAACAGAATTTGTCTGTAGTAAGTAAAAACAATTGTTCCAAAGCAAAATACATTGCATACTGTAAACCACTATACTATGCATAATTTGACACACACAAGATAATAGTGTAACGTGATTTTGGCTACTACAAACACCCCAATAAAATATAAATTAAGAACAAGTGTGTAACAAAGGGCCTAGATACCCACTTGTGTTCGGTAGTCATGGCACTCCTACATCTTTACCAGCTGTTTGGGGTGAATGCTATATCGCTACCTGCCTCCTAGCTTGTGGATTTTATATTGTTTTGTCCACCTGATTTACCATCCAGTAAATGTAAGTATAAGAAGTCTTGCATTTTCCTATATTCCTGCACTATCTGCAGCGTCCTTGGGCAATTAGCAGGAAATGTCAATAGACAGCAGATCATCATTGCCTCCATGCCTGGAACGTGTTCACTATAACACCCCACCCTGCAGCTGACACACAAACCAACTCCTTTGTTTTGCGATCGAGAAGTATGTAAATTTACAACAGACCCTAACGTATGTAAGGAATATTTGGTACTATAGCTGTCTCAAGCTTTGGGCTCGGCCCTTAAAGCCTCTTGTGCTGATAGTAGGGCCCAAACACCCATTTCACAATAGAAGCCTTAATACTACACACGTAATTATTTTCAGAATGATACAGTATACTCACATTTAATCAGGATTTAATTGTGATATAACACTGCCTATATCTATTAGGCTACATAGGTGACGCTTTTACAGTGACTTATAAATGCAAACTCACAACTTAAAAAATGTATCATATGTGTACATAAAAACCTTGCATTACAGTGCTTCATTAAATACTCCATTATGTCATATACTATAGCACTTACTATCTGTGCATTGCACATGAATTAAACATGGAAGCTGGTTGTTTTGACCCTGCCCAGACTGTCACCCAGACTCACACACCTACTATGCTTTGAGCTACCATTGTACAGCATCTAGTCACCACCTAAAAATGTCTATTACCTAACACTAAAATACACATATTACCATGGCTCAGTCACACAACATGGCGTTCAGGTTGCTAGAAGATAAACGCAACTCACTGAGAAAGATGAGATTTGATTTGTCGGACAGGTTTTCTACACTTTGTTGTTCATACACTCATCTAGGAGTGAGGCCATGCTGGGTTATGTTATATGCCTATGGATCAGAGTTGTGCAAGGGATACATATATTTTTTGTCAACATTTGTATGCTGCCGACAATCAAAATGTTGACAGGACAATACCAACGCGGTAGTAATGTGGTTTACAGAATTTTGGCTTTATAACCTTAAACATGATAGTAAAGCATATGCCAACACAATTAACATGCTTTACTTCACATTACTACCACAACTGCATCATCCCGTTTGCATTATGCTCTAGACCAGCGTTTTTCAACCGCTGTGCCGCGGCACACTAGTGTGCCGCCAGCGGTTGTCAGGTGTGCCGCAGCCTGCTGCTCACTGGCCACCAGAGATGCCCTGCACAGTGCTCAACCCAGTGTCAGAACTACTAGCGGTGCAGCCACACAGCCGGCAACAGTATCAGCAAGCTTCATTACTAATGAGACGCTGCCAGCGACCTCCGGGCTAAAAAGGAAGCAGTTCTGGAAGAATGTAAGCGGAGGGGGAAGGCCGCTCCCCGCTCCGTAGTCAGTTCTGTCCCCTGAGCAGTGTCGCACAGACGTCATGTCACGACGCTGCAGCCTAATGTTTGCCGTCGTGCTGTCACAGAAGAGAGGAGACCCACGCGTCTGGTGAGTGTAAGGAGGGTACAGGCTGTCAAGACAGAGCAGAACAGCAGAACAAGGTAAGTTAACTCGGGTAGCAGGGAGTTTGAAGGGCCGGAGCAGCACATTAATGACCATACATTGGTTCGGGGGGGGGGGGGGGGGACGCAATATTGGGAAAACGGAGGGGGAGAAGGAGCATTCACTACTGTAAATACAACAGGGGGACCACACTATTGGAGTACAGTGGGGAGCTGGCACACCACTGCACCATATTAAGGGGCACATCACTAGCAATACAGAGGGAGGACACAGTACTGACAAAACAGTGGTTGGAGCACATTACTGGCAATAGAAGAGCGAGAGGGTCAGGCAGTGATGGTGAGTGAGGGGTATGTCTGGGTAAGGTATGGGGTGGCGGTGTGGAATTACTGTGGGGGTCAGTGTGTTTGATTTATACCTGTGGGGGCCAATATGCTTTAACTGTTGGGGCCAATGTGTTCAATTACTGTGGGGGCCAATGTATTTGATATCTGTGGGGGCCAATGTGGGTTTTTTTTCCCGTGGGTAACTGATAGCGTGCCATGGGAATTTAAAGTCTTGTTAGGTGTGCCGCGAGTCGAGAAAGGTTGAAAATCACTGCTCTAGACAGTATAATTAACTACCTGCAGAATATGTTACGGTTTATAAAATAAAGGAACAATAGTAAAACAGTAGCAGGACGTAATCCCTGCGGAGAGTGACTGAGCATATGCCTTATGAAGTTTAGGGTCTAGATGAAATGCATTATCTTGCTAATAATGGAAAGCCATTCTTTATTACAATTCTTACTGATTCTATGAAGAAGCAGAGGGCAATTTCTCCCTAGGTCTTTCTCTGCTTGTCAGTCAGAGTTGGCCCAACAAACAGAGACAGCTACAGGGGGATCCAGTTAAGATACCCGCTGTCAGGACCCCAGCAGTCGGAATACCGATGCCGGTCAAGAGACAGATGCCAGAATCCCGAAAGCCGGCATCCCAACCTTAAGTATAGTGGACGGGTTGGGGATAAGCTGCAGGGCGGGTGGGGAGGCTAGGTTTAAGCGGCAGGAAGGGCGGGTTAAAGTTAGGGGATAGCATACTTACCTCGCCCCTGTCAGGATTTTACAGTCCGCCGGTTAAGCATACCTACAGGTTATGTTGGTATTCATGATACCAAACAGATTAGTAAATTGCCAGCACTATCTACCAACAAGAATGCTTGGAACGGTCTGCTTGCTATGACGACTTGAAGCATTGTGATTAGCGGATAGTGCTGAGTTTCCTTTCCATCACACAGAGAAACAGCGCTCAGGTGGGGTAGGTAAACATAAGAACATTGGGGTACCTTACTGCTAAAGCACAAAAGAAGTAGGGGGTGGGCTTTCTACTTTGTTCAGCAAGCATTCACTTCCAGTCTGCACCACTGTGAAGCTATTAAAAATGTATGGCCTCCATAACAAGGTCAGCACTATAGTGTCCATGCACTGTGTTTTACAGAGTGGCCACTAGTATGTTCTCAGTATTGTACAGAGAGCTCCCTGCAATGTTCCAGGATAGTTAGAATGATCTCTGCATTATACAGATGAAGCTAGAACACTCAACATCGCACAGCGGTCACCAGGGTCGAATCATCCTAGGTCATGGTGTTATTTTTGACAAATTAAAAGGGGGCCCAAGATCTCTATGTTGCCTAGGGCCCTAAGGGGGCTTAATCAGGCCCTGGCCATTATATTTCATTTTGAATTGGTTTAAAGAAAGAAATTCCTAACATGAAGTTTTGAGTCCGATATGCACTGCTCAAAAAAATAAAGGGAACACTAAAATAACACATCCTAGATCTGAATGAATGAAATATTCTTATTAAATACTTTGTTCTTTACATAGTTGAATGTGCTGACAACAAAATCACACAAAAATTATCAATGGAAATCAAATTTATTAACCCATGGAGGTCTGGATTTGGAGTCACCCTCAAAATTAAAGTGGAAAAACACACTACAGGCTGATCCAACTTTGATGTAATGTCCTTAAAACAAGTCAAAATGAGCCTCAGTAATGTGTGTGGCCTCCACGTGCCTGTATGACCTCCCTACAACCCACACAAGTGGTTCAGATGCAGATCATCAAGAAGGTTTGCTGTGTCTGTCAGCGTAGTGTCCAGAGCATGGAGGCGCTACCAGGAGACAGGCCAGTACATCAGGAGACGTGGAGGAGGCCATAGGAGGGCAACAACCCAGCAGCAGAACCGCTACCTCCGCCTTTGTGCAAGGAGGAACAGGAGGAGCACTGCCAGAACCCTGCAAAATGACCTCCAGCAAGCCACAAATGTGCATGTGTCTACTCAAACGATCAGAAACAGACTCCATGAGGGTGGTATGAGGGCCCGATGCCCACAGGTGGGGGTTGTGCTTACAGCCCAACACCGTGCAGGACATTTGCCATTTGCCAGAGAACACCAAGATTGGCAAATACGCCACTGGCGCCCTGTGCTCTTCACAGATGAAAGCAGGTTCTCACTGAGCACATGTGACAGACGTGACAGAGTCTGGAGACGCCAAGGAGAACGTTCTGCTGCTTGCAACATCCTCCAGCATGATCGATTTGGCAGTGGGTCAGTAATGGTGTGGGGTGGCATTTCTTTGGGGGGCCACACAGCCCTCCATGTGCTCGCCAGAGGTAGCCTGACTGCCATTAGGTACCGAGATGAGATTCTCAGACCCCTTGTGAGACCATATGCTGGTGCAGTTGGCCCTGGGTTCCTCCTAATGCAAGACAATGCTAGACATCATGTGGCTGGAGTGTGTCAGCAGTTCCTGCAAGACGAAGGCATTGATGCTATGGACTGGCCCGCCCGTTCCCCAGACCTGAATCCAGTTGAGCACATCTGGGATATCATGTCTCGCTCCATCCACCAATGCCACGTTGCACCACCGACTGTCCAGGAGTTGGCGGATGCTTTAGTCCAGGTCTGGGAGGAGATCCCTCAGGAGACCATCCGCCACCTCATCAGGAGCATGCCCAGGCGTTGTAGGGAGGTCATACAGGCACGTGGAGGCCACACACACTACTGAGCCTCATTTTGACTTGTTTCAAGGACATTACATCAAAGTTGGATCAGCCTGTAGTGTGTTTTTCCACTTTAATTTTGAGGGTGACTCCAAATCCAGACCTCCATGGGTTAATAAATTTGATTTCCATTGATAATTTTTGTGTGATTTTGTTGTCAGCACATTCAACTATGTAAAGAACAAAGTATTTAATAAGAATATTTCATTCATTCAGATCTAGGATGTGTTATTTTAGTGTTCCCTTTATTTTGTTATGTGCAGTCAGTAGGTAGATGCACTAGGCAAAGGTACCAGTTGTCACCTGCATAGTATACACTTGCTACAGAGCCCCTGGCTTGTTTATTTTTCCAGACATGATCACGGATCTGCATTCATTCACCAGGGGGGGTTATTTTCTTGTCAGATGTGAGAACTTATCTGCATCATATATTATATTCCCACTGGAAGGCTCTATCCCAGATAATAAACCTTTTCCTCAACTGTTACAGTGCAGTGGACATTACAATTCAAGTATCTGGGTCACCTGCGACACCTCACCTCACCATATGGATGAGAACTTCCACTTACAGAGTTAACCAGTTAAAAATGGCCATGCAACCTACATTCCCAGTCTACGTCCCTATTTGTGCTTGTCGCCTCTTTTATAAGAAGGCCAAAATCAAACATGGCAAAGGGTCTGGATGGTTAGACCACTCCAAAGTTTAGAGAATACTGTTCGGCAGCACAAATGTCATATTTTGTCTCTTGGATGTATAATTCTCTTTTGGGAGCCTTGTTTGGGTGATCTGGGTGAGAAAGCAGTGCGCTCATTGGGGGTGATTCAGACCTGATCGTAGATGTGCTAAATTTAGCACATCTACGATCAGTCACACTGACATGCAGGGGGACGCCCAGCACATGGCTAGTCCACCCTGCATGTCAGGCCCTACCCAGCCGCACAAGTACAAAAGCAGCGCACAGCGGCGATGCTTTTGTACTTGAAGAGTAGCTCCCAGCCAGCGCAGCTCCTGTGCGCTGGCACGGAGCTACTCGCCGCTGCCTGGGTCCGCCCCCCCAACAGTCAGGACACGCCTGCGTTGCCCAGACCGCGCCCCCTAAACGGCGCCCAAGAGGAAGAGGCGATCGAAGGGCTAAGACAGCCGTTGGCTGCCTGACATGCGGCAGCGCACTGCGGCACCGGCGCATGCGCAGTTCAGACCTGATCGCTGCTGTGCGAAATCGCACAGCAGTGATGATCAGGTCTGAATTAGCCCCATTAACTCCTCTACAGTTTAGGGTCTTGGTTTTCAGAAGGGGTGGTTTAGATTACACTCCATTGTGAGGGAATAATAGATTCGTTAAACTGGATGGGAACGGTCTTTGGCTTCAGAATTAATTATACAGCTTGGGTCAACTCTACCACGCTGGTCTCTCAATACCTTGGTTCTTTATAAAAACTTATAAAGCCTTAATGGTAGTGAGTATCGGATTTAGGGATTATTTATGATGAGGTATGGTGCCATATTCTGGATGGTACCCAGGAATGTCACATCATATTTTAGGGACCAGCAGATACATCTATTTATTTTATACAGAGAGGATGACACTCTGGAGTTCTTATGTAAATAGATTTTCATAGAGTACGTCTTACATTTTTTTTATACAGATGTAGGGTTTAATTTGAGATACCCTGCCAATACTAACATCCTTGTATCCCAAAATGTGTTTATATGGTATCTCCCTTGAAGATGTCATGTCCAAAATTGTCTACATTTTTAATTTGACTATCTCAGCCAGTCGCTATTGCCAGAATATGGATGGAGGTGGAACCCTGACTAGATGAAAAGTGCTTGTATATGACATTATGGGGGGAATTCAATTGTTATCGCCCCCGATCTTCTGTCTAAAGTGACAGAAGATTACCAGAGGGTGATATACAATTGATGTCCCCTATCGCGCTGATCACATCCATTAGCATCAGGTTAAGCCACGTAAAGCAGCTAAAATCGATTAAACTAATAGGCGCGATTGGGAAAAGTGCCATTTGGGCGCCCAAACGGATTACTTTTCACACATTTCAGCTTGCCAACCCAAATGGGTGCGAGCTGAAATGTAGACTCCGGCAGCTGATCGCACCCGAATGTTACTATATTTGAATATCTCCATTGGGCACCATTTAGTGGCTGCCGGCCACAAATTCATTTGAATCTCGCCCTATGTGGCCTATTCAATAGTTTGAGGGAGTTTAGCTCCTGTCTAAAGCTTTTCTTTGTTTTGGGCGACCAGCCCCAAGGCTGACCCTATCGCGGATTTCTACTCGCTCGCTCCCTCCTGAGATGCAATCAGAAAACTGGATTTTGGTATTTACCAGTAAATACCTTTCTCCGATTTCACAGGGGACACTGGAAGGCTTAAGACCGTGGGGTATAGATGGTGGTAGATGGAGCCGGCACTTTAAGAATTTAATGATGTGACTGGCTCCCCCCCTTTCTCCAGACCAGTTAGAGAAACTGCGCTCGAGGAGAGACGGAAGACCAGACGACAGAGGAGGAGGTGAATTAAATAAGGTATAAGAACATGAAACCAGAAAAGGTAACAGAACTAGAAACCATAAAACGGAGAAATACAAACATAGATGTGTGTATAACAGTCAATACTAATGAGATAATTGTATATAACAGTCACAATGAAATGCTAAGTAGCATACAATATAGCAGGAAAGAAGCGCTGGGTGGGTGCCCAGTGTCCGCTGTGGAATACCGGTAAGTACCAAAATCAAGTTTTCTCCTTCATCCACTAGGGGACACTGGAAGGCTTAAGACCGTGGGGATATCCCAGAGCTCCCTTGTTGGGCAGGTGAGCGCTGAGAACCCTGCAAAACCGCACAACAAAAATGAGAGACCGAAGCGGCAGACGTACCAAACCGGTAAAACTTAAGGACAGTATTCCGGCCTGACCAAGTAGATGCCCTACATAAGTGGGTCAATGGGACCCCGCTGGCAGCCGCCCATGAGGTACCGATCGACCAAGTAGAGTGGGCAGAAAAAGATGGTGGTGGCTGTCTTGATGAGGCCAAATAAGCTTGACGAATAGTAAAGCGAATCCAATGTGATAGTGTCTGCTTGTCCAGGCCAACCTGGACAAGCAGCTTCATAGAGAACAAACAAAAGGGAATCCTCAGCAAGGACCGGAACCACAATTGGTTGGTTAATGTGGAAGACGTTGACAGCCTTTGGTAAATACAAGTTCACAATTCTGCCCTATTGGAATGTATGATAAGATAAGGTGGTTTACAAGAGAGGGCTCCCAGTTCAGAGACCCGTCTGGCGGAGGCCAACGATAACAGCAAAGCCACCTTCCAGGACAAGTACTTGATATCCGTGGATTCCAACGGTTAAAAAAACGGAGGATTGTAAAAAGGAGAGAACAAATTCCAGGTCACATGGGGCCATAGGAGGCACCATAGACGGTCGCGATTGAACAACACCCTGGAAAAAGGTCTGTACTTCTGGTATCTGGGCAGGCTTCTTCTGGAAAAAGATGAAAAGCGCCGACGCCTGTACTTTCAATGAGCCCAAACGCAGGCCTGCTGCGTATCCAGAATGAAGGAAAATGAACAGTCTGGACATCTTAAAAGATGTAGAGGACGCCCTACGAGTCTCGCACCATATAACGTATGCTTTCTAACAATGTTGAGAAGTAACTTCCTTCCTGGCTCGAATCATGACAGGAACAACCACTGAGGGAACTCCCTTATTCCTCAGTATTGCCATCTCAACAGCCAGGCCGTCAAACATAGCCACCTTAAGTCTGGATAGACGAAAGGGCCTTGAAGTAGCAGATCGTCTCGTAGTGGAAGAGGCCATGGATCGGCCACAAGCAACCAATGAAGATCGGCGTACCAGGACCGGTGAGGCCAGTCTGGTGCCACTAGGAGTACTGTGGCCTCCTCCCTGCTGATCCATTTGAGAAGACGCGTGTACATGTAGCTGTACGTCCAGGGAGTTGTTAGGGCATCCACTGCCTCTGCCTGAATTAGGCGAGGTAGTTTGTGATTGTTTCTGGATGCCATGAGGTCTATTTGCGGAAGACCCCAACGATTCACCAGTTGTTGGAAAACGTGGTGATGGAGTTAACATTCTCCAGGGTGGAGATCCTGGAGACTGAGGTAATCTACCTCCCAGTTGTCGACGCCCAGAATGAACACAGCTGATATCACCTCTGCAAAGTATTCGGTCCACCGTAGAATACGCGATACCTCTCTCATCGCCGCTCTGCTGCGAGTGCCCCCTGTAAGCTACGGCAGTTGAGTTGCCTGATTGAACACATATAGCTTAATTCCGCAATAAAGGGAAGGCCAACTGGAGAGCACTGTAGATTGCTCTCAGTTCCAGAATGTTGATAGGAAATGCAGCCTCCTGCTGAGTCGATCGGCCTTGGAACTGACGATCCAACGTCACTGCTCTCCAACCTCTCAAACTGGCATCTGTGGTGAGAAGGATCCATTTCGAGACAGCGAACCATCTGCCCTGTGATAGGTTGGCTGATATGGTCCAACAAAGAAGGGAACACCGAGTTTTGGGAGCCAGCTGTACTCTCTGGTGGAGGAACAGATATGATCCCGACCATTGGGACAGAAGGTCCAATTGAAAATGCTTGGAGTGGAACCTTTCCGAATGGTAGAGCCTCGAAAGCGGCTACCATCCATCCCAGGAGACGTATACATAGGTAAACCAACACTCTGCGATGTTGGAGGACATGTCGCACCATAGTTTGAATAGAATGAATCTTGTCCTGCGGGAGTATAATCCGCTGCAGAACAGTGTCCAAAATCATCCCCAAAAATGTAATTTTTTGAGTGGTATGAAGTTGTGATTTTTGGAAGTTAAGTATCCACCCGTGTTGGATACGTAAGTGATGAGTTGAAGCAATGTCCCTGATTAAGACATCTGTGGAATGAGTTTTGATCAGTAAGTCTTTGAGGTATGGAATGATATTCACTCCCTGGGTGTGCAGTAATTCCATCATAACTGCCATTACTTTTGAGAATACCCTCGGGCCGAGGACATGCCGAAGGGTAAGGCTTGGAATTGGTAATGTGCATCTTGAATAGCAAACGTGAGATATTCCTGGTGTGGGGTCCAGATGGGAATATGAAAATAGGCATCTTTGATATCTATGGACACCATGAACTCTCCTTCCTCTAGTCCAGCAATAACCGATCGAAGAGACTCCATCTTAAATCTGAACACTCTCAAAAAGGAATTATGAGACTTCAAGTTCAGGATAGGTCTGACAGCCGTCCGGCTTCAGAACCACGAATAGGCTGGAGTAAAACCCTTGTTTGCGTTGCTGTGGAGGTACAGACAAAATGACTACTGAATCCAGTAGTTTTTGTATGGCCTTCTGCAAGACCCGTCGCTTTTCTACAGAAACTTGCAAACCTATTGTGAAGAAACGGGGAAGAGGTTGGAACTGGAAGTCTATTTTGTAGCCCTGGGTGACTACCTCCCGAACCCGGACATCCGAGCAAGTCTTCCTCCAGACGTCCCCGAAGTTCTGTAGATGGGTTCCCACCCTGGGATCCCCCAGGAGGGAGGAAAACCTGTCATGCACTGGGTTTTGTGGTAGACTTGGTCTCCTGTTTGTAAGAGGCTGATGCAGCTGTACGACCTCTACCTCTATTACCTATGGAACTGGAGGCTCCACCTCTGGACCTTCCACGAAACTTGGTTGGGACTCGAAAGGACCAAGCCGAGTATGTCTTACAAGGAGGAGGTGTGGCTGATGGTAGGAATGTAGATTTTCCTCCAGTCGCCTTGGAAATCAATTTGTCCAAATCCGGACCAAACAAAAACTCACCCGTGAAAGGAATGACCTCAACCCCCTTTTTAGACTCTGGATCTGCCTGCCATTGTCGGATCCATAAAGCTCTGCGAGCTGACACAGATAAAGCAGAAATCTTCGAGTCAAGTGTACCAGTGTCTCTAGAGGCCTCTCCTAAATAGACAGCAGACTCACGGATATGTTCAGTTAACATAATGAGCTCTTCTACAGGCATACCTGATTGTAAGCCTGCAGACAACTGTTCTGCCCAGGCTTCGACAGCTTTATTTACCCACAAGCCTACCAGAGTAGGTCGAATCAGCACACCCGCAGCAGTGTAGATTACCTTCAAAGTGGTCTCTAGTCGACAGTCCGCTGGGTCCTTCAGGGCCGTCGCTCCTTCCACCGGCAGGATGGTCTTCTTAGACAAGCAAGAAAGGAAGGGATCCACCAACGGGGAAATCTCCCACTTCACCCTATTATCTGCTGGGAAGGGATAAGAGGCAAGAAAACTGCGTGTTACCTGAAATTTTTTATCCAGGTGTTTCCACGCCAGAGCTAAAATGATCGCAATTCAGCAGAAACAGAGAAGGTGATAGCTGACCAGTGTTTCTTACTAAAGAAGATAGGCTGAGCTGTATTTGTGTCTGAGTCTATAACTTGCAGGACCTGACGTCTGCTAAATTAAAAGCCTCAAGTCCTTCTGAGGCTACTTCCACCTCTTCCAGTGGTTTGTCAGCCTCTGAATCTTGACCAACTTCCCCCTCCTCTAACGAGGGCATGTCCTCCGTGTCTGATGCGTCAGACTGTAAAACTGCACGTAAAAAACTCTTTTCTGCTCGCGGCCATGGTGCTTTTTTTTTTTTTTTTAAAGTCCTTTAGACTTTTCTAATGGCGGGCGGCATGGCGCTCTGTTTTGGACATCCCTCGGTACGTTGTGGTACCAGGAGGAAACTGAAGTTGATTTCACAGTTTTAGAATAAGCGTTGTGTGCTTTTCTGTGTGTCATCTAGCTCTCTGCTAGTCAGAGCGCTGGGATACTACTCGCGTTACTGCCATGCTGACCGGGCTGACACTTGGCTGGATCCCAAAAAGGCAGCGTTAGATGAGCTCCTTTAGGGAAAATTCACAGGGGCTGTGATCTTTGTAGTCAGGGACCCTGGCTCCAGTTTGAGGCAACTGTGACAGGGTCCCCCTGGTAGCTCCAGCAGTGCAGACAGGCCTGTCTGTCCTCAGGGAAATCGTTTTCTTATGCTCTTATTAAGCACTAACTCTGGAGCAGCCCAAAAAGACATCCGGCTCCCTCGGGCACATTTCTAAAAGCAGGTCTGGAGGGCGGCTCATCCCATGCAGTCTCAAGCAAGGGGGCTGGCGCGCAAACAACTGAATAGCTCCCGTTCAGTTTAGATGGGAGCTATAAACAAGTGACTCACCTCGTAGGAATCATGTATAAAATATAGCCACCATTTAACCTTTCTAGACATTGGAGACACTCTGCTGATGGGGCTATAGATGAAACATGAGGATCGCCTGGGGGGGTAGTCCTTTCTCCATTAGTTTGTTTAGGATGTGGTTTTGGTCACAGCCTGTTATTTTATGAATAAATTGAGGTCTAGAAATTACACTTTCACACTATCGAGAATATTTATCTCTTCTTATCAGCCCCTGCGGCTGTGCAATACTGTAACTATCAGAACCAGACCCCTAGATAGACAGATAATTGTAGAAGGTCTGTCCCGTCTCCTCAATATACATATGCAGTGGAAGCCTGGGCTTGCTCCCCAACAGAGAGGTAGACAGGACAGCCTTAGCAGATAAGGGGTCGGAGCTGCAATAGAGTTAGGGAGGAGCACAGCAGAGAGCGATAAGGGCTAGTCAGATATAGGATGGAGACAATATCCTTTAACCCTTTCTGTTATTTCTATATTTGCTATTTTGGGGGTTTAAATAGATTTTCATATTAGCCATACACAGCTTCTAAATGTCATTTAGTGTGCAATGAAATAAGATGAACATAAATGCACAGTATTACTTACATGTGTACCTGCAATCCACCTGATCTGATGGGCACTCAATGCCTGCAGGAATAAGCGGTTCTCATTTGATGGACAACACACTGCCTGCATGACAAAAGCCTGCCGTATCAGAAGTGAAGAGAATTCTCTTCATGCAAGTACTGTAGGAGCTGGAACAGGCTTCCCTGGCAGCCAAAAGGTCAGGTGACCCACCCGATTAGGTGGATCACAGCTACTCCGGTATGTAATATCTGACATTATCCATACCTCCCAACATGACCCTCTCCAGGAGGGACACAATGCTCTGCTTCTGGACTTTTTTCTTAATATACGATTGTCTGCACCTGTGTTGAACAGGGTAATGGATAAGAAAGGTGTTTCAGCACAGGTGATGGCAATCATAAATTAAGAGGGAAGTCCAGGAGCAGAGCATTGTGTCCCTCTTGGAGAGGGTAATGTTGGGAGGTATGCGTTAACCGTTTCATTTACATGATTCCACCCACAACGGGATCTCCATCTGTACATTACAAAATATATTACAGGGGAAAGAGGTAATTTTATGCAGCTTGTGCACAGAAAATATTTTAGAAATGACTTGTGCACGCACCCTGAATGACACACGTTGTATATTATGTATTATTCTAGAACACTGACATCCAAATCAAAGTCATTGTATAAAGGAGAAAATAATGCAATCTATTCTGTACTTCTTAAAGAGTGTTTAAATCCTAATATAATAAAACAAAATGTTGATGATAGATTTGCTGTAAGGGCAAGGTTACTCCAGCATTGCTTGGTGCCTCTTACAACAAAGAGCTAAAATACTCCCCCTGGTCTGAATAGGCAGTTTCATTCATGAGATGCAAATGTTTAATCTTGCATACAGAATGCCATCTGCCACACCTGCAGCCCCTTGCCAGGAAGACAATGCTGGAATACTGTGTTTTCTGGGAGTCATGGTTCCCTGTATTAGCTCCTTGAATTATTGCAAAAATACATTACTTACAGTAAACATGTGTAAACAAAAATGGCAAAGTTTAATATTAAACATAATATTTAATTCAAAAAAAAAAAAAAAGGAAAAAAAAAAGCTCTTGCTATATAAAGCAATTACAACATACTGTATGCTATTTCCAGGTGTCTAAGTCTTCCTCCAGCTTTCATACTCATCTTAGTCATTTTTCTGTAAAGGCTGGGACTAAATGGGTGCTCCTTTGGACGACGACAATATCTCATTCGTTCCATCATTACTGACCTTGCAGCAGCTACTAATGGCTAAGAGCAACTGTAAACGTGCAGGTATGGGTGCTGTCAAAGAGGGCTTACAGGCAAACAACCAGTCAGTCCTTCAGTCTCTACATCTATTGCCACCACCAATCCTTTCACATACTTTCCATCTATCCCAACTTGGGCAGACAGTCCTAATTCTACGGGAACTGCTTCACCATCTCGACAGTCAGGACATTTGCCCCAAACTTCCGGGACTGTTGCAAGGTGTTTCCAAGATCGAAACTCACTGGGGTGTTTTCTGGGGAGATGACATTGGGGAAAGCCTAATGTTTCTGAAGTGTTAAGCAGGGTACAGACTCCTCATTGCTGCAGTCAAAATAAACAGCCCTTCTAGTTGCACCTAGTCATCAGTGTGTTCACTAACACTGACCATATTTTAGTGGATTTTTCCTCAAAATGCGTCTTATTCACACAAATATGCGGATAAGCCGCACAAGCAAACTTTGCTGATTAAAATGATATGTGGCATGCCTATATTATATGTGCGATTGCAGCGGTGTCTGGATATGAAATGTTATGTTACAGTGTTGTCATGGAAAACACTGTAACATAGCATTTCGTATGCAGATACAGAAGCTGATGCATACAGAATATAGGCTTGCCACATGTAATTTTAATCAGCAAAGTCTGCTTATGCGGCTTATCCGCATAGCCATACTAATAAGATGCATTTTCTGGGGTAAAAAGATGCCCGGCACTGGCAGAGTCACATGGGAGCTGGCTGCTCATGCACCCTGTGTGCCGCGAGTCATTATGTACAAGGCTACATGAGGAAGGACGCATCTGTATACTGTTCCAACGCAGATTGGAACAACATATTGTAAAGTATGTACCCCCAATCCATCACTCATTTAATGAATCATCCCACTGAATGTACTGCACGTACAATGGGACAATTTCACAGCCAATGCTGTGCAGTTACATGCAGCATGTAATGATATATCATGCCATCATACAGCATATCATTTAGTGGGTGCAGTGTATTGTTACATTGTATTGCCCCATCGGAAGGTGTATACCAGCTTTAAAAACAACCTCCCCTCCTCCCTCTGGTGGATGGAACAATGCCCCCTTTTCCAAGGCATACACTATTTTGGATAATGCAGCTCAATTCTGAGAGGTATGCTTACATAGAATATTATGTAGCTTTGCCAATACTGCTGGATTTATGGATACTATCCTGCACAAAGTATCAGTGTTTCATTGAAATCATGTTAATGGGGTACACCTCACCTACCTAGGAAACGTAACATTTCTCCACTTCAGTATTATTCACATCAGTTGACTCATAAAACTCATGGAATTCATGTAAAAAGTCATTGTTGGCATTCTTACTGTGCGGACAAAGCAGGCGCTTTAAAAAATGATTGGTCCCTTCCAGCTTCTGACAAGTCTCTGGTGCCTAATGGTAAACTGGGGACTGGAAACACATACACAAATATCAGGGTGCACCAAATCCAGTTGGAGAAAGGGAGCAGAAGTAATTAGATAACATGAAGCAGAGAGGGCATGGGGAAAAATTACAGATTTCGGGGCAACGTATCACTGGCCGCATTTTACTCCCGATAAGCAATAAATAAATAATCTTTCTGGGGTCTCTTTCAACAACACCATGCAGACACACAAGTGCCAATAAGAGCCCTTGCCTGCAAAGAGAAGAAAGTAAACTGCTCATTTAAGCTTCTGGGTTCGGACATGGGAAACCATAGGCTACAATGGCTACAAATAGTCAGCAGACAGACGCCGGAATCCCAACACCCAGAATTTCGGTGGCGAGCACAGCGTGTCCACCTGCACTCAACACGGTTCGGGCCCGGTGGCAACTGACGCTAGTCTATTCCCCCTCAGGGGGTGGTGTGGACTATCACCTGAGCAGGAATTCCGGGCAGCGGGCGGTATTCCGACCGATGGCATTTCACTGGGTGTCGGGATTCCGTCGTCTGTATCCTGACCACCGGGATCTTGACAGCCGGCAAATTGACTGCCTCCCCAGCTGAGATACTCTTAATACATACCCCCAGTGCATAAATGCACCAATCCTTTTATATCCATTGTATTTCCAGGCAACTGACCGCAAACATATTGGTGAAGTATATCCCTTTTTTCAAAGTTCAGAAATCTGTGATGTGATTACTGGATACTGAATTAAAGCATCAGTTGCCTGCAAAAATTGTGGGCCTAATTCAGCATGAGTTGTTGTGCAACTAGTCACACAACAACAACTCATTACATTTTTATTGCTGCGACTGTGTGTGACGTCACGCGGCTGCAGTGACCCGCCCCTCCAACAGTCTAAACACGCCTCCGTTGTCCGGACCGCGCCACAAAAACAGAGCATTGACGCCCACAAAAAACGCAACTTCAACGCCCCATTACTTCCCCCTCCAGATCTTAAAATGTGTTTTGAAGAGAACGCAGTTTAAGACTTCGCACATGCGCGTACATGCATGCGCTGATGTGCTGAAATCGCTCCATAGCAATTTCAACAGATCAGTGATCCATGCTGAATTAGCCCGTGTGTGCGTTAACACCTGTAAGAAAACACACGGTTATAGATTCAGTTCAACACAACAGGTATTTGTAAATGGTCTAACGATCCACTGTATGACGGCGCAATGTATCCTTACATGCTGCATGTAATAACACCACGTCGGCCATGCAGCACATCCATGGGACAATGTAATAACAATGGCAGTGAGAGACAGATTGGCCATACACACTAATAGGCCCTACACACTGGCCGATATACTGAAAGATATGAACGATCTCGTTCATAAATGAACGAGAACTCGTTCATATCTTTCAGTGTGGAACCTCCAGCGATGAACGATGCGCGTCCCCGCGCTCGTTCATCGCTGGTCTCCCGTCGGCTGTGCATGCAGGCCAATATGGACGATCTCGTCCATATTAGCCTGCACTTCAATGCAGCCGGGTGACGGGGGGAGTGAAGAAACTTCACTCCCCCCGTCACTGCCCCCCCGCCGCCGGGTCGCTCGTCGGCCGTATCCGCCGTCGGGCAGCTCGGCGGCGGGTCGGCCAGTGAGTAGGGCCCTTAAACGATGATCATGTAGATGAAGTACCAAAACTGTGCGATATTATCATATAGTGTGTACCCAGCTTAACTCTGTAACTGGCTACAGATTGGTCTATCCACATCAGCATTCTAATAATCCGATTGGCTGCAGATTGACTATATATCATGCTACCTCCAAACTTTTAACCTCTTCACGGCAGAAAGAAATGTAAATAGGTGTTACAGTATATCCTAGCAAGAAATCCCTAGTAAACAGTGCTGTCACCTAATATTTATTAAAAAAAACAATACATACAGTATATACCTGTACGGGATCCGGTCTGAAGATCGACAGTGTCTAGGTCGACAATGTTTAGGTCGACCACTATAGGTCGACAGTCACTAGGTCGACGTGGATGGAAGGTCGACAGGGTTTCTAGGTCGACATGTGCTAGGTCGACAGGTCTAAAGGTCGACATGAGTTTTTCACATTTTTTTTTCTTTTTTTAAATTTTTTCATACTTAACGATCCACGTGGACTACGATTGGAACGGTAAAGTGTGCCGAGCGAAGCGGTAGCGGAGCGAAGGCACCATGCCCGAAGCATGGCGAGCGAAGCGAGCCATGCGAGGGGACGCGGTGCACTAATTTGGGATCCCGGTCACTCTACGAAGAAAACGACAAAAAAAAAAAATCCTCATGTCGACCTTTAGACCTGTCGACCTAGCACATGTCGACCTAGAAACCCTGTCGACCTTCCATCCATGTCGACCTAGTGACTGTCGACCTATAGTGGTCGACCTAAACATTGTCGACCTAGACACTGTCGATTTGATGAACCACACCCACCTGTACATGTGTATGAATTCAACATAACAGCCCACCCTGAGCATGGCTTAGATAATACATTCCATGCTATGCTGAGCAGTGGTATCACATTAAATACAAGTTTAAATTGCAGGCTGCTACAGTCTCTCCAACACAGCAGCTGCACCGTGCCAGACCTTGGTATTTCATCAAATCATAAGGGAAAGGGAGTGAAAAGTGTCACAGCTTTAGTCCTAAATGCTAGTGAGCTGTGCGTATAGAGAAATGTATCACTGCATCTGTGATCGCTCCGAAATACAAGTTACAATTAGACAGAATAACCCTCCGTGTTCCATGACCTTTACAGCCTGTGCAGTAAGTACCATGAAAAATGGTATTTCAATGTGTACTTTTGCTAAGGCCTCCAGACATACCCAAAGCAAATGCTTAGATATAACAAGATGCACAAGGCTTCCAAGTAGGAATTTTAAGGTTAAGAGCATGACGAACATGTCTGACTGGGGAATAGCTTTATAACATCAGTAACTGGTTATTTGTGTTGCCCAGCCAATGAAGATGTATACAGAGGGCTATCTCTAGACATTTCTGCACCATGAACTGAGGCCGCACACCTGCATTATGTGTAATATAACTTCTGTATGACAACGGTCAGAGCAAGGCCACGCCCATAAGATGCTGAGCTAATTACACAGGAGACTCATCTTCCCCAAATCATTACAATGGTTCCATGGGCAAGGCCTAAAGCAAAATACTACACAAAGACAGCACATTATCTTTTCAATCTGGTGTAATTAAATGTTATTCATACAGGGGTAATGCAGAAAGAGTGTCACCATCACCATACACTCAAATTTCTAAATGTGCATTTATTTTATAAATGGTGAACAGAATTTGTCTGTAGTAAGTAAAAACAATTGTTCCAAAGCAAAATACATTGCATACTGTAAACCACTATACTATGCATAATTTGACACACACAAGATAATAGTGTAACGTGATTTTGGCTACTACAAACACCCCAATAAAATATAAATTAAGAACAAGTGTGTAACAAAGGGCCTAGATACCCACTTGTGTTCGGTAGTCATGGCACTCCTACATCTTTACCAGCTGTTTGGGGTGAATGCTATATCGCTACCTGCCTCCTAGCTTGTGGATTTTATATTGTTTTGTCCACCTGATTTACCATCCAGTAAATGTAAGTATAAGAAGTCTTGCATTTTCCTATATTCCTGCACTATCTGCAGCGTCCTTGGGCAATTAGCAGGAAATGTCAATAGACAGCAGATCATCATTGCCTCCATGCCTGGAACGTGTTCACTATAACACCCCACCCTGCAGCTGACACACAAACCAACTCCTTTGTTTTGCGATCGAGAAGTATGTAAATTTACAACAGACCCTAACGTATGTAAGGAATATTTGGTACTATAGCTGTCTCAAGCTTTGGGCTCGGCCCTTAAAGCCTCTTGTGCTGATAGTAGGGCCCAAACACCCATTTCACAATAGAAGCCTTAATACTACACACGTAATTATTTTCAGAATGATACAGTATACTCACATTTAATCAGGATTTAATTGTGATATAACACTGCCTATATCTATTAGGCTACATAGGTGACGCTTTTACAGTGACTTATAAATGCAAACTCACAACTTAAAAAATGTATCATATGTGTACATAAAAACCTTGCATTACAGTGCTTCATTAAATACTCCATTATGTCATATACTATAGCACTTACTATCTGTGCATTGCACATGAATTAAACATGGAAGCTGGTTGTTTTGACCCTGCCCAGACTGTCACCCAGACTCACACACCTACTATGCTTTGAGCTACCATTGTACAGCATCTAGTCACCACCTAAAAATGTCTATTACCTAACACTAAAATACACATATTACCATGGCTCAGTCACACAACATGGCGTTCAGGTTGCTAGAAGATAAACGCAACTCACTGAGAAAGATGAGATTTGATTTGTCGGACAGGTTTTCTACACTTTGTTGTTCATACACTCATCTAGGAGTGAGGCCATGCTGGGTTATGTTATATGCCTATGGATCAGAGTTGTGCAAGGGATACATATATTTTTTGTCAACATTTGTATGCTGCCGACAATCAAAATGTTGACAGGACAATACCAACGCGGTAGTAATGTGGTTTACAGAATTTTGGCTTTATAACCTTAAACATGATAGTAAAGCATATGCCAACACAATTAACATGCTTTACTTCACATTACTACCACAACTGCATCATCCCGTTTGCATTATGCTCTAGACCAGCGTTTTTCAACCGCTGTGCCGCGGCACACTAGTGTGCCGCCAGCGGTTGTCAGGTGTGCCGCAGCCTGCTGCTCACTGGCCACCAGAGATGCCCTGCACAGTGCTCAACCCAGTGTCAGAACTACTAGCGGTGCAGCCACACAGCCGGCAACAGTATCAGCAAGCTTCATTACTAATGAGACGCTGCCAGCGACCTCCGGGCTAAAAAGGAAGCAGTTCTGGAAGAATGTAAGCGGAGGGGGAAGGCCGCTCCCCGCTCCGTAGTCAGTTCTGTCCCCTGAGCAGTGTCGCACAGACGTCATGTCACGACGCTGCAGCCTAATGTTTGCCGTCGTGCTGTCACAGAAGAGAGGAGACCCACGCGTCTGGTGAGTGTAAGGAGGGTACAGGCTGTCAAGACAGAGCAGAACAGCAGAACAAGGTAAGTTAACTCGGGTAGCAGGGAGTTTGAAGGGCCGGAGCAGCACATTAATGACCATACATTGGTTCGGGGGGGGGGGGGGGGGGGGGGACGCAATATTGGGAAAACGGAGGGGGAGAAGGAGCATTCACTACTGTAAATACAACAGGGGGACCACACTATTGGAGTACAGTGGGGAGCTGGCACACCACTGCACCATATTAAGGGGCACATCACTAGCAATACAGAGGGAGGACACAGTACTGACAAAACAGTGGTTGGAGCACATTACTGGCAATAGAAGAGCGAGAGGGTCAGGCAGTGATGGTGAGTGAGGGGTATGTCTGGGTAAGGTATGGGGTGGCGGTGTGGAATTACTGTGGGGGTCAGTGTGTTTGATTTATACCTGTGGGGGCCAATATGCTTTAACTGTTGGGGCCAATGTGTTCAATTACTGTGGGGGCCAATGTATTTGATATCTGTGGGGGCCAATGTGGGTTTTTTTTCCCGTGGGTAACTGATAGCGTGCCATGGGAATTTAAAGTCTTGTTAGGTGTGCCGCGAGTCGAGAAAGGTTGAAAATCACTGCTCTAGACAGTATAATTAACTACCTGCAGAATATGTTACGGTTTATAAAATAAAGGAACAATAGTAAAACAGTAGCAGGACGTAATCCCTGCGGAGAGTGACTGAGCATATGCCTTATGAAGTTTAGGGTCTAGATGAAATGCATTATCTTGCTAATAATGGAAAGCCATTCTTTATTACAATTCTTACTGATTCTATGAAGAAGCAGAGGGCAATTTCTCCCTAGGTCTTTCTCTGCTTGTCAGTCAGAGTTGGCCCAACAAACAGAGACAGCTACAGGGGGATCCAGTTAAGATACCCGCTGTCAGGACCCCAGCAGTCGGAATACCGATGCCGGTCAAGAGACAGATGCCAGAATCCCGAAAGCCGGCATCCCAACCTTAAGTATAGTGGACGGGTTGGGGATAAGCTGCAGGGCGGGTGGGGAGGCTAGGTTTAAGCGGCAGGAAGGGCGGGTTAAAGTTAGGGGATAGCATACTTACCTCGCCCCTGTCAGGATTTTACAGTCCGCCGGTTAAGCATACCTACAGGTTATGTTGGTATTCATGATACCAAACAGATTAGTAAATTGCCAGCACTATCTACCAACAAGAATGCTTGGAACGGTCTGCTTGCTATGACGACTTGAAGCATTGTGATTAGCGGATAGTGCTGAGTTTCCTTTCCATCACACAGAGAAACAGCGCTCAGGTGGGGTAGGTAAACATAAGAACATTGGGGTACCTTACTGCTAAAGCACAAAAGAAGTAGGGGGTGGGCTTTCTACTTTGTTCAGCAAGCATTCACTTCCAGTCTGCACCACTGTGAAGCTATTAAAAATGTATGGCCTCCATAACAAGGTCAGCACTATAGTGTCCATGCACTGTGTTTTACAGAGTGGCCACTAGTATGTTCTCAGTATTGTACAGAGAGCTCCCTGCAATGTTCCAGGATAGTTAGAATGATCTCTGCATTATACAGATGAAGCTAGAACACTCAACATCGCACAGCGGTCACCAGGGCGCTCGCGGCATTGCACAGTGGTCAACAGGGTGTTCTCGGCATCGTATAGTGGTCATCAGCGTGCTCCCTGAATGAAATAGTCGTCATCTGAACAATCTCTGTATTGTACAGCAGTCACTTGGATGCTCTCTGTAATGTACAGCAGTCACTAGGGTGCTCTCTGTATTGTAATTCTTCCCATATAGACCATGTAAACTAGGATACCAGAACAATATTGATATCTATATTATATAGAGCTCACTAGAATCAGATGAGGCCGTTTCTGATTCAAGTTCTTTCAAATACCAATTTTTCCTATATTTCATAGGCTACATAATAGCATTCAAGCTTTAGATAAACTACAGTAGGCCCACAGAATTTTGGCAGTGTCCATACTCTGTAGCGCCACATAGTTATACGAGCCTTGGCAAGTCTCTTGTGTTTGCCCCTCGATACAAGTTTCCAGTCCTACCACATTTTTCAGAAACCCCAAGATGTTTAACACATGCTCAAAAGCCAATATAGACCATACATAGAGAGGAAAATGACACGCATGCACGTGTCAATAAGACGATTCTAGCAGGTCCCCTCAAATGGTCAGGGTCCGTGGAAGTCATTATGCCTACCACCACATAGGCTAGGTACTAGCAGCAACATTTTACAAGCAACCATTTCTTAGTTCCTGGAATTGCTTCTGCCTTTCCTACACTTATTAATGCCCGCTAATTCATTCTAGATGTGGAGATGACCTCAGTTTCCACTTCAAAACATCTTTCTGAACTAGATTGGGATGCACGGCTCCAAACCATCTCCATATGTTTAAGCTCTGCTGTTGCTCATAATCATGCAGTACTTATCAAATAGTAAATAGGACTGAAGAACCAATCTGGAATTTATCTGTTAATGAATGAATTTTATTAAAAAAGAAAATTAATAAAAAGATCAAACAATCTCCAACTTGCCAACAGGACTTGAGATGGTCAACGAATCATTGCCAGCCAATGGTTCCTAATGGCCATCCCTAAGTAGGACATTTCCAAGCACCCATCATTTGCCCCACATCACCATACACACTGTACTCATTCTTCAGTACTCCTGAATTGTACAGAAAACTAGAACACATGATCCACTTCACAGTACATTGTATGTATAACATGCATTTAAAGGTCACCAGATCACTTCCTACATAGCTGACACTTACGTATGTAAGGGGTCTATTTACTAAGCCGTGGAGAGAGATGAAGTACCAACCAAGCAGCTCCTGTCATATTTCAAACATAGCCTGTAATATGGCAGTAATGAGCTGATTGGCTGGCAATGTCTCTCCCTCTCTACTTTATCTCTCTCCAAGGTAAGTAGTAGACCTCTAATATTTACTAAGCCATGGCTGGAGATAAAGTACCAACCAATCAGCTCCTAAATGCCATGTCACAGGACGAGTTTGAAAAATGACAGTTAAGAGCTGATTGGCTGGTACTTTATCTCCATCCAAGGTTTAGTAAATAATAGACCCCAAAGTATGGAAAACCCAATATTCCCTGGCTCATCCATAGTCACACTGCCTGCCTCTCCCACAGGCGATGCATTCTACAGCCGCCACATAAAGTTACCTCTAGAACCATAATGTCCTTCATGAAATACACACCCCAAAAACCCATAAATCCTTACCAGCTTTCTGTGCACTAACATAGGGGCAGCAGCCATGTACAGACCGTATAATCTCGGCACACTCCATGCAGCCTACGCGTGTCTCTACAATGCATGGATATCATAGGCCATAATGGAAACATTCATCACATTACATACTGTATATGTATACCATCTACAGTATCTATATACCATACTCTCACACGCAGAAGATATATGTGACACTCTACACCGTTATGTGTCATGTATTCCATCAGACACATGATGAGTGTGCAAGCCTCTTACATGTGGAGTGACGGTCTTTTCTGCATATTAATATGTATAGATACATACACACATACATGCCTGCATAATGATATACAGATGATGTGCTGTAAATAGATCAGAAATCCCATTCTCTTACCGAAATCGGGGAGAATCTTTGATACATTCTTCGAAATCCACCGTCATGATTGCGGCTCCCGTCCTCAGTGCATTGCAGGCAGAGATGTGGAGACGGGAGCACAGGAGGAGGAGGAGGAGGATGCTGCTGCTGCACTGAGGGCTCAGGACACACAGGGACGCTGCATAGGAGGCAGATCCCCACAATAGATAATCAATCCAGGAGACGGCAGGGAGGCTGTGTCCCGGGACACGCACCGGCAGGATGCACCGGCTGATTCCAGCTATCAGCGCCGGAGACTATGCTCCCTCCCCGGGATCCAAGCGTGACTCCTACTGCCGGCTACCAGCCCAGCCTGTCACCGCCAGGGAGCGTCTGCAAACTCACTACACACAGCCTGTCACCGCCAGGGAACGTCTGCAAAGTCAATGCTACACACAGCCTGTCACCGCCAGGGAGCGTCCGCGAACTCACCGTTAGCGTGTTATAATGAGGGAGCGTCTGCAAACTCACCTTCAGCCTGTCACAGTCAGGCCAGGATGTGTCTGCAAATACACAGCTGTTACAGAATGGGATCGTCTAAAAACTAGTGATGGACATCGGAAGCCATCGAATGGTTGCCGGGCTTCCAACATCAAATCCAGTGACGCCATGGCTACTAGCCATCGCATCACCATTCGATGGTATCCCCATCACTGGTTTTACTGTGTGAATGTGCTGAAGCACTCAGGGCTCTGTGCTGTGCACATTAGCTAAACTGGGTTGCTAAAACATTCCTTTATTAACGGACATGTAAATTACACGTATTCTGTGGCTGGCTGACATCAGTCTCTATTTCACCTGTTTTTTTCAGGTGTGTCCTTTATTAAAGGAATGAGCTGCAGCTGCACAGAAGCTACTACCATCCAATAGCCACAATTCGATGGGAAAATGTACTTTCACATAGCGTGTCACAGACAGAGAGCATTTAGTGGTGTTTACTGACATCACTGCTTAACAAACATCGATAGTTTGCTTGACGGTCGATGGCTTTGCCATCAGTGTCAGAGGTCCAATGGTAATGCAGCAATGTGTTTGTTTTGTTTTTTTATATTAATTAATCCCCACCATCCTTTTATGACTGGCTGCTCAATGTCACACGCCACTGTTAGCGTTACCTATTGATGTAAACCAACAATGGCTTCCTGCCATCAATTAAACATTTTGATGGCGCCATCAATGGAGATCATGTGATGGACAACGCTTGGGGGCAGATTCAGTTCCTTGTCCCAGTGGAATTTACAATCCACACTAGGGTTAAAAATTGTCAGAAGCCAATTAACCTATGAATGTTATTTCGGAGTGGAGGAAACCGAAGCACCAGGAGGAAACCCATACGAGCATTGGGAGACCATACAAACTCAAAAAATGAGTTTTATGGTAAGAACTTTGTTAAAACTCTTTCTGCGAGGTACACTGGGCTCCACAAGGAATGGACAATGGGGTGTAGAGTAGGATCTTGATCCAAGGCACCAACAGGCTCAAAGCTTTGACTGTTCCCAGAATGCATAGCGCCGCCTCCTATATCACCCCGCCTCCCTGCACAGGATCTCAGTTTTTAGTTAACCAGTCCAATGCAGTAGCAGGAAAAGAGACGACAACGGTTAGTAGCCACATACACCGCATTCTCACGACAGGAGACGTGTCAGTGGCTAATGCCATACCAACCCAAAGAAGCTAAGTGCATCAGGGTGGGCGCCTTGTGGAGCCCAGTGTACTTCGCAGAAAGAGTTTTAACAAAGGTAAGTTCTTACCATAAAACTCGTTTTCTGCTGCGGGGTACACTGGGCTCCACAAGGAATGGACAATGGGGATGTCCTAAAGCAGTTCCTTATGGGAGGGGACGCACTGTAGCGGGCACAAGAACCCGGCGTCCAAAGGAAGCATCCTGGGAAGCGGCAGTATCGAAGGCATAGAACCTTATGAACGTGTTCACAGAGGACCACGTAGCCGCCTTGCACAATTGTTCAAGGGTCGCACCACGTTGGGCCGCCCAAGAAGGTCCATCAGACCGAGTAGAATGGGCCTTAATGTGATCAGGAGCAGAGAGACCAGCCTTCACATAAGCATGTGCAATCACCATTCTAATCCACCGGGCCAGAGTTTGCTTGTGAGCAGGCCAGCCCCGTTTGTGAAACCCAAACACAACAAAAAGAGAATCAGATTTCCTAATAGGAGCAGTTCTCTTCACATAGATACAGAGAGCCCGTACCACATCCAAAGACCACTCTTTGGGAGACATATCAGGAGAAACAAGTGCCGGAAATACAATCTCCTGATTAAGGTGGAACGAAGAAACCACCTTAGGTAGATAGTCCTAAGAACCGCCCGGTGAAATATCAGATATGGGGAACTAAAGGACAAGGCACCCAAATCCGACACTCTTCTAGCTGAAGCAATAGCCAGCAGAAACACCACCTTAAGGGAAAGCCACTTAAAGTCAGCTGAACCAAGAGGTTCAAACGGAGACTCTTGTAACGCCTCCAAAACCACCGACAAGTCCCAAGGAGCCACAGACGGGACATAGGGAGGTTGGATACGCAACACGCCCTGAGTAAAGGTGTGCACATCAGGTAAGGTCGCAATTTTTCTCTGAAACCACACCGACAAGGCAGATATTTGAACCTTGAGGGAGGCCAGACACAGGCCTAAGTCCAGGCCCTGCTGAAGAAAAGCCAACAACTTGGCTATACTAAACTTGGAAGCGTCATAATCGTTAGATGCGCACCAAACAAAGTAAGAATGCCAGACCCTATAGTAAATCCGAGCAGAAGCCGGTTTCCGGGCCCGCAACATAGTTTGAATGACCGCCTCAGAAAACTCTTTAGCCCTTAAGATGGAAGCTTCAAGAGCCACGCCGTCAAAGACAGCCGGGCTAGGTCCTGGTAGACACAGGGGCCCTGAACGAGGAGGTCTGGGCGTTGTGGAAGTAGAATTGGACGCTCTGACGATAGGCCTTGCAGGTCTCAGAACCAGTGCCGTCTGGGCCACGCTGGAGCTATGAGAAGCAGAATTCCTTTTTCTTGCTTGAACTTCCGAATTACCCTGGGCAGGAGTGACACCGGAGGGAACACGTACGGCAGCCGAAACCTCCACGGCACCGCCAGCACATCCACGAATACTGCTTGAGGATCCCTTGTCCTTGCTCCGAAGACCGGAACCTTGTGATTGTGTCGAGACGCCATCAGATCTACGTCTGGAAGGCCCCACCTTTCCACTAGGAGTTGAAACACTTCTGGATGGAGGCCCCACTCGCCGGCATGCACGTCCTGACGACTGAGAAAGTCCACTTTCCAATTCAGGACTCCCGGAATGAATATTGCCGATATGGCCGGTAGATGGCGTTCTGCCCACTGTAGAATCCGTGAGACTTCCTTCATTGCTAGGTGGCTTAGAGTGCCGCCTTGATGATTTATGTAAGCCACTGTGGTGGCGTTGTCTGACTGTACTTGAACAGGACGGTTCTGAATTAAATCCTGGGCTAGGTTCAAGGCATTGAAGACCCCCCGCAATTCCAGAATATTGATCAAGAGGAGGGACTCCTCCTTGGTCCACCGCCCCCGAAGGGAGTGTTGCTCCAGCACCACACCCCAACCTCTTAGACTGGCATCTGTCGTCAACAGGACCCAGTCGGATATCCAGAACGGACGGCCCCTGCACAGTTGTTGGTCCCGGAGCCACCAGAGCAGCGACAGACGGACCTCCAGAGTCAATGAGATCATTTGAGACCTGATCCGGTGAGGCAGGCCGTCCCATTTGGCTAGAATCAGCCTCTGGAGAGGGCGAGAGTGAAATTGAGTGTAGTCCACCATGTCGAATGCTGACACCATGAGGCCCAGCACCTGCATCGCCGAATGTATCGACACTTGCGGACGAGATAGGAAGAAACGAATCCTGTCAAAGTTTCAGGCCTTTCTCCTGAGACAGGAACAACTGCTGGTTGTGAGTGTCCAATAGTGCTCCCAGATGCACCATGCTCTGAGCAGGGATCAGGGATGACTTCTTCCAGTTGATGAGCCACCCGTGGGCTTGCAGAAACCGGACCGTCACATCTAGATGACGCAGGAGAAGTTCTGGGGAATTTGCCAGGATTAACAAGTCGTCCAAATACGGCAGTATCCTGACCCCTTGACGGCGGAGTACCACCGTCAGCACCACCATGACTTTTGTAAAGACTCGCGGAGCCGTTGTTAAACCAAAAGGTAACGCCCGAAACTGGTAATGGCAGTTGCCAATCGCAAATCTCAGGTATTGCTGATGAGACACTGCTATAGGAATATGCAGGTAAGCATCCTGTATATCCAGGGAGACCATGAAGTCCCCAGGTTCCAAGGCCAGACCTATAGAGCGAAGGGTTTCCATCCGGAACTTGGAAACCTTCACAAACCTGTTCAATGCCTTGAGGTTGAGAATGGGCAGGGAGGACCCATTCGGTTTCGGGACTAGAAACAGCGGAGAATAGTACCCCCGGCCCCTCTGCGCAAGAGGCACCTGTACTACGACTCCTGTATCCAGGAGGGTCTGTACCACCGAATATAGAGTGTTTGCCTTTGTCTTGTCCAACGGGACATCTGTCTGGCAAAATCGATGAGGGGGTCGGTTTTTGAAGGCTATGGCGTAACCTCGAGTGACGACTTCCCGTACCCAGGCATCTGAAGTGGTCTTCAACCATTCCTAGGTATACCCTAGAAGCCGGCCCTCCACCCTGGGATCCCACAGAGGGAGGTCCGCCCCGTCATGCGGCAGGCTTATCTGTCTTGGAAGCTGGCTGACGGGCCGCCCAGGCTCTTTTGGGCTTCGGCTTACCAGGTTTGGAAGTGCCTGCCTGCTTGTTGTACGCCTGACCTTTTGCTTTACCTGAAGGACGAAATTGGCGAAAGGAAGTACCTTTAGCCTTCGACACAGAAGGAGCAGTACTTGGCAGACAGGCAGTTTTGGCAGTAGCCAAGTCAGCCACAATCTTATTTAAATCCTCCCCAAACAGAATATCTCCCTTAAAAGGGAGTACCTCCAGGGTTTTTATAGAGTCCAGATCCACAGACCAGGTTCTCAGCCACAATATCCGGCGACCCAGGACTGACGTAGTAGAGGCCTTGGCTGCCAGGATACCGGCATCAGAAGCCGCCTCTTTAATATAACAAGAAGCTGTGACAATATATGACGAGCATTGTCTAGCATGGTCAGAGGAGATTTCAGCATATAACTCCAAGGCCCATGCTTCAATGGCCTCTGCAGCCCAAGTAGCTGCAATAGTGGGCCTTTGTGCAGCACCCATGAGGGTGTAAATTGCTTTCAGACAACCCTCCACAGGTTTATCCGTAGGCTCTTTTAGAGACGTGACGGTGGTCACCGGTAGGTCTGAGGAAACCACCATCCTAGCCACATGTGAGTCCACTGGAGGAGGCGTTTCCCAATTCTTAGACAGCTCTGGCGTGAGGGAATAGCGAGCCAGCATCTTCTTTTGAGGCACAAACTTCGTACCCGGGTTTTCCCATGGTTCCTGACGTATATCAATTAAGTGGTCAGAGTGAGGTAAAACTTGTTTAATCACCTTCTGATGCTTGAACCTATCTGGTTTCTTAGGAGGAACGGATGGCTCGGGATCATCCGTAATCTGTAAAATTAACTTAATAGCCTCCAAAAGATCAGGAACATCCACATGTGAACCACCCTCCCCATCAGCCGTATCTGAGTCAGAAACTGTGGGGTCAGTGTAAGTGCCGTCTTCATCCGACAAGGTGTCAGTGACAGCAGTGGATTGTGAGGAGACAAGCGCTCGCTTATAGGACCCCTTGGACGTAGGCGAGCGACGGTCAGACTTTTTAGTAGTCAGGGACTGGTTCAACTTATTTGAGCAGATAAATCGTCCGCCCACGGCGGGTTAGCTGCAGGGACCACAAACGATTGCACCGGCATTGGGGGTCCCATAGGGGGTGTTAGTTTATGAACTAGCGTATGCAGAAGCGTGGAAAAAGCGGCCCACGGCGGGTCATTATTTGCCCTCGTTGCCACCGTCCCACTGGGGGGCAAGGAGCCCCCAGAACCAGAGCCCAAAGCTGCTATATTCTCCTCATAGGTATCTGCGGCTTCAGCAACACCGGCAGTGTGTTCAGCACCAGAAACGTTACCCTCAGAAGCAGACATGATAGAACTTGCAGTATCAGGTAACACAGTACAATTTGTCAGCAGCACAATACCTCTAGCCCAAACCCCTGCGCAGTGTAGTCAGCACCAGCAGAGATAAAGGAGAGATATGGTGACTAAATCACAGAGAAAAATACGTAATACAGTATATCTTTGTGAAAATCCTATATTAGATAAAACCGGATGCACCAAGCCACCTCAGGTTATAGAATATAGGGATAGCAGGTTGAGTGAAAGACACGAAATGGACACCACTCAGCTACCAAATGCACACACAAATAGTCACAGTCTGTACAATGCAGAGGTTATTGCTAACAATAATACTGCACTGGACTAGCTTACACAGCTATATAACAATAGATATAACAGTACACAGTAAGAATTGGATGTATATCACAAGGTAATTGTACTAGGAAACCCTGACTAAGTGCACTCTTTCTTAACTAACACTGACTAAAAAAGGCAGGTAGAATACTTAAGTGTCTTGTAAAGTCACAGCACTGACAACCAGGCGGCTTTACATAAGAGGATTTGCCCAAGCATTCCCAGGAACAGTGAGCTGAGGGATAATGGCGCCGCAGAGAGTGAGGGGGAGACAGATATGCAGCTCCAGGGCGGGAACATTTGCAAAAAATGGCGCCCTGGGGCTGGGGGAGGGGCTTCAGGTCCAAGCTCTATCCCCCTGCTGGCAAAACCACCGGGTACTGCGGGCTCTAATAAAACAGTTTATAGAGAAAACTTGACCTGTCCCGTGCCCTGGTGATCTAGTGGGATCGCCTGTACTGCCACAGTGTCCACCGCCTCCCACTGACCGCGCTGGATCGCGATAAAGACCGGGTCCCGCAAGCGGGACCCACTTACCACCTCCCGAAGCGCGGCCACGCAATCCCAGGGAGAGCCCCCATCGTGTGTGCCTGACACAAAGAAAACCGGAGCCTCCTGCTGTAGTTACCCGGCAACCAGGGCTCGGGAGTGTACAGCGCTGCTGGGGAGAGCCGGAGCTGCAGCCGTGAATGTCCACTGACATGTAACACTGCTGCTGCTCTTGAAGTCTTCACTTTTTTCCTCCGAAAAAAAAAGCTCTTCTTTGGGCTACTGCAGTACCAACTACAAAACTGAGATCCTGTGCAGGGAGGCGGGGTGATATAGGAGGCGGCGCTATGCATTCTGGGAACAGTCAAAGCTTTGAGCCTGTTGGTGCCTCGGATCAAGATCCTACTCTACACCCCATTGTCCATTCCTTGTGGAGCCCAGTGTACCCTGCAGCAGAAATACAGTTTTTGCCCTGATTCTGAGGGGTAAATTTACTAAGATGAGAGTTCTATTTAAGATGGGATATTGGCCATAACAACCAATCAGATTCTACTTCTCATTTATCTAGCACCTTCTAGAAGATAATACCTTGAATCTGATTGGTTGCTATGTGCAACATTCCATCTTAAATAGAGCTCCCATCTAAGTAAATTTACCCGAGTCAGAAGCAATGCTGATACTCGTACAAATGGTTGATGTTCTTCAACTGTACATGCACATAAGACGCTAAAAAGTTGCACAGAGCATGCCTACCACAGTGTGAACACTTAAGCTAGGTACACACTATACCAGAGGTTCCTAAACGCGGTCCTCAAGGCATCTCAACAGTAGAGGTTTTAAGTATATCCATGGCTCAGCACAGATGGTTAAATCAAATTGACTAAGGTGCTAATTAAGTCACCTGTGGCCAAGCATAGATACATTTAAAACCGGGACCGTTGGGGTTGTCTTGAGGACCGCTTTTGGGAACCTCTGGTATAACTGATAACGAACTCAGAGACGCTTAATTGCCTACATTGAAGGCCCATACGCTGATGGAGATTCTGCATCTAGCATGGGGCTGTTGCAAGTTTTGATGATGTGTGTAGAGTAGCGGGATTGTTGCATCAAAAGGTGCAGAGTCCTGACACATTCAGCCACATGCTTGTACACCAGAAGAATGGCTCTTACTAACATTAGCATAACGTTGCAGGCGCGACTACACCAAAAGATTTTAAAGCATTTGCTGCAACGTGCGACTCGTAATCACCCACCTGGTTAGGAATTTAAATCATGCTGCAGTACACAAAGCACCAGGATATTGCCTTTAAAAAACATACAGCTTTAAGGCCACAGGCTCTAAAAATTCCAAAGGGCACTACCGGACCTACGGCCGTCCCTGCACAACACACATGAATAATAGCACTGCACAGCAGGCGACATTGTCATGATGTGCACAGCAAATTGAGGCACTGCCAGGAGCAGTTTTAAGGTGCGGGCAAGCAGGACGGGCGCCACTACAGCCGACACCATTGAGGGAGAAAGACGCTAGAGGTCCCCCTTGATCTCTAGCGTCTGGAGGAGAGAAGGGAGACAGATGGAACCTCTAGTGTCTGACTGTCTCCCTCAATGGTGTCGGCTGCAGTGGGTGCCCACGCAGCCCACGGCGCTTCTACATCCGGGGTGCTGGTGGCATGTAAACCCCATGGCAACGAGCAAGAACTCTGTAGCAACGAGTGTGGAACCAACAGCTTGAAACCCCCGACAACGAGCATGGAACCCACACCAGGAAACATTTGGCAACGAGCATGAGAACCCTGGCAACGAGCATTAGACCCCTGGCAAAGAGCATGGAACCCAGAGCAGGAAACCCTTGGCAACGAGTATGAGACCCCTGGCAATAAGCGTTAGACCCCTGGGAAAGAGCAGGTACTTTAAAATCAGGGGTTAAAGTGAGCCGGAATGGGGCGGAACTGTGTTCCGTCAGTTCCATTTGGAGACGGAACCAGGCCACCAACCCAGAATGGCTGCCCGGTGCTCAGGGAGATAACGGGCACCCGCTGAGATTTTGTTAGCAGCAGGCGCCCGGAACCTTCCCCACAGCAGGAAGGAGGAGCTCACTACTGAGCTCTGGCTCCCAAGTCCCGTAATGTGCACTATGGGAGCGTTGTCATGAAATCTCTCCCATAGTTCCGAGGGGCAGGCGGCCAGAGCAGACGGACGGCAGTGGTTGGAGGCAGGAGCGGGGTATAGGTAAGTATCATGTTTTTTGTTTTATCTTGCGTGTGTAAGGGGCTCTACCAAAGGAGCAATACTACAGGGGACACAACCAAAGGGGCATTAATACTGGGGCAATACAACAGGGGGCATTACTAGGGGCACTACCAAAGGAATATTAATATTGGGGCAATGCTACAAGGGGCATTACTATGTGCACTACTACAGGGGGCATTACCAAAGGGTCATTAATACTGGGGGCATTACTAGAGGCACTACTAATGGGGGCATTACCACTTGGTGCACTACTACAGGGGGCACTACTACAGGAGGCATTACTACTGGGAGCACTGCATAAGGGACACCACTCCTGGGGACATAAGGGGCACTACCATTGTGGGCATTGCATAAGGGACACTACCACTATATTGGGCAATGCATAAGGGGCACTACTGCTGTGGGCATTGTATAAGGAGCGCTACTGCTGTGGGCATTATGTGTATTAGTGGCACTACTACTGTGGGCATCATGTATAAGGGGCACTAATGTTGGCATTATGTAAAAGGGGCACTACTGTGTGTCATAACATGAATAAGGGACACTACTATGTGGTGTAATGTGATTAAGATTGTGCTACTGTGGGGGGGCGTGGCTTGGATCGGTATGGAGTAGCTGTGTGCAGCCTTAGCTCTCCACTAAAAATCCTGTAAACCCATCCGTTTTCCCCAACCCGTGGATCCTGCTCCCTGCCAGCTGGCCCCTGAGTGTGTGCTGCCTTTGCTGCTGCCCTTGCTGACCCGTTGTGCGTCACGGTTGTGCTGCTGTGGACCTTCCAGCGTGGTCCCCGGCTCCCTGCCTCCCCGCCGGCCGCCGCCGAAGCTCCGGGAGCGGCGCGTGTGTGCGCGCCCGGCGGTGCCTGTGAGCTGGTCCTACGACTGGGGGCTGCAGGGGAGAGGGCCCTACTGTCTGCTGTCCGGTGGGGGTGCATGCCTGAAGCCCCGCTGCGGTGACGCTGGAGACCGAGCCCGGGGGGAAAAAGCCAGCGAAAAGCCACCATTTTTAGCCCTGCTGCTCCTTCTCCCCCTGTGGTGCTGTGCGGAGCGATGACTGTGGTTGCCATCCTGTCTCCCTCCTGGGCTTAATACTTCCACGAGGCCTCGCAAAGCCAGTGTCCTTTATATTTTCTCTTGGATGGACTGTATATACTTCACTGAAACCAGCTGCCCTACATTAACTGCCTGTTATCCTGTGGTGATAGCCTGGGTGTCCCTGACTCAGCTTTTATTCTGCTGCAATTTACACAACGTACACCTGCTTCCTGACTATCTGCAGTGTGCCCACATACTTGTTCCGTTTATTTGGGGTGCCATATCTGCCCGGCCCGGGCGGCCCTGACCCGCGTGCTAAACCTGCTGTAATACTCCTGTGGATCTGCATTCCCGTCCAGGGGTACCATGGTGAAGGGAGTGCTGCTAACGCTGCTGCGAAACTGGATAAATTTGCCAGATCACAGCAGGCATCTACGTCAGCAAAGCGGGGTGAAGCCGGCCCGCCCTCGCCTGCGGCCGAGGTCTACACCTCCGACCATGATGAGCAGGTGCATTCTACCCAGCAAATATTGCAGGCAATCTCTGCGTCCGAACAGAGGGTCACGGACCGGATTGGGCAAGTACAAATGGATGTTTCTCTGCTAAGGCAGGATATGCAGAAGATCCGAGAGCGTGTGGGTGAAACTGAACATCGGATATCGGCTTTGGAGGATGCTGCTCCACCCTTGCAGTTGAGAGTGGCGGACCTGTCTACCCAAGTGACATCTATGCAGGCTAAAATGTCAGATATAGAAGGGAGATTGCGGCGCAACAACGTCCGATTTGTCGGGTTGCCCGAGAGAGCGGAGGGCAACTCCCCGGAGTCATTTCTTGAAGGGTGGCTTATTGATCTGTTTGGCAAGGAGGCATTTACCTCTCAATTTGCGGTGGAGAGGGCACACAGGCTCCCGCCTAGACCGCCGCCACCGGGGGCCCCGGCTAGAACATTTATTGCACGCTTCCTGCATTTCAAGGACCGTGACACTGTGCTCCGTCTGGCCCTATCCAACAAGATGGACATAATATTTCCGTATTTCCTGATTTTGCCCTGGAGGTGCAAAAGAGCCGATCTCAATTTATTCAAGTCAAGCGTCAGCTCAGAGACCGCAATATACAATATGCTATGATGTTTCCAGCCAAGTTGCGGGTGGTGCTTAACAACACCACACATTTTTTCACATCTCCTCAAGATGCTGGTGCATGGCTGGAATGTCAACCACGTCCTCCTTAATGATGTGTTGTTGCTCTGAGGCTGCTTTCAGGGGGTTTTTTTTGCACCTATTTATCTAATGCATATTCCTGTGAATATAAATGCAATGTGAGGATATATGCAATGTGGGGCGTATGGGAGTGGGGCAAATTTATGTTATTGCTCGCTCTGCATCGTTATGATATGGCGGGAACGGTCAGTCCCACATTATTTTACTGCTATTTGCTGCTTTGTAATGGGGCATGTGCCTGGCTATGTTGTTTTTTTTTTTTTTCTCTTTTTTCAGGGTTGGGGTACTACTTTTTTCTACGAGTTGTGGAGAGCTCTTACTGAAAATAGTGTAAGGGCTTTTCCTTAGGTTCTTTGGTTAGGCCCTTATCCCTTAGTTTGGTTACTTAATGGGAGTTACGGGATCCAGGTATGCCTTAAGTTTGCGAGGTGATACAGGATGGGTGCGGGGGGGGGGTTAGTTTGTTTTTTTCTAAGCCATCATTTTTTAGTTCTGTGCGTACTTTGCAATGACGCGTTATTTCTGTATGATATTGCTCTGTGCTCTTTTGCCTCCTGGGACGTAGGGGGACTGGTTGCTCCTGTCCCTATGTATTGTTTGCTCAGCCTTGCTATGTTGCGATGCCAGGTTTTGCTGTATGTCTCTTTACTCTATCCTGTTACCCCTTTCCGTTACGATTTCTATGTCTGCTGTTTCTGAGGGGCTCCGTCTGCTCAGCTGGAACGTTCGGGGATTGAATGAAAAAATCAAAAGATCGTTGGTCCTGACTCAGGTTAAAAAATACCAGGCGGACATAATTTGTCTTTCTGAAACACATTTGCATGGAGGTAGGGTGTTGGCACTTAAAAAACCATGGGTTAGTCACGTGCATCATTCCACTTTCTCTAGCAGTGCCAGAGGCGTTTCTGTAATGATTAGAAAGTCCGTACAATTTCACCTGGATGACTGTGAAACTGACCAATATGGCAGATAAGTCTTCCTACGAGCCCATATCAACTGCAGATTGTTTCATATATTAGCAGTATATGTCCCCCCGCCATATAATAATGAGGTTCTCCGTCACGCTGCCCGTTTCCTGGCCCGGTCCCCTGCTACTCCTGTGATATGCCTAGAGGATTTTAACAATGTTATGGATAGTGGTATGGACAGGTGGAGGGAGTCTGTTGCGTCTTCCCCTCCCCTGGCGTCCCCTACCTCGTTCGCGAGACTGGTGGGGGAGCTGGGGCTGGAGGATGTATGGAGATGTCGTAATCCCGCGGCCACTCATTTCTCTTGTCAGTCCACTACCCATCATGCTTTTTCTCGTATTGATTTGGTTTTAGTTTCTCCCCGGACGTGCTGGCGGTGGACTATCTCCCTAGGGGCATATCGGATCACTCTCCTGTTTTAGTCACAGTTAATATTGGTTGGGAGCGGGGTGCAAAAATGTGGAAGCTTAACCCCTTTTGGTTGACTCTACTGGGGGGGGGGGGGGGGGTGCGGATCTGATTGCCGCCTGGGAAGGGTTCCAGGAAGATAATTTACTATACAGTGTTCTGTCGCTGAAGCATGATGCCTTTAAAGCGTTTTTGCGGGGCTCCTTTATAAAGCGGATCTCTGAAGTTAAAGCGTTCAGTAAGAGGGAGGAGGTGCGGTTGGAATCTTTGTGCCAGCAGCTGGAATCTCAATATCTTATTACCCATTTGCAGTCTGATGAGTTGTTGTGGAAGAACGCGCAGAGTGAGTGGTCGGATTGTTTATTTGAGAAATCCAGGCGTAGACTCCTTTTTGCGGGACATGAGCAGTATTTTCGGGCGGAGATGAATGGCAGCTACTTGGCCTTTTTGGCCCGGTCTGATTCCCCTAGAACAGTAATTCAGTGTGTGAAGAACTCTGCTGGCCGACTGTGTTATTCTGGATCAATGGTGGCGGAGACCGTCCGTAGTTATTATTCCTCGCTTTATGCCTCCCGAGCCGGTTACTCTGATGATCAGCTTGGGGAGTTTTTGGCTCAGTTGACCCTGCCATGCTTGTCCCGGGAGGACTCGGGGGCTCTGGATGCGCCTATCACGTTGGAGGAGGTGGAGGCTGCGATCCTGTCTCTCCCGGTGTCTAAGGCACCGGGATCCGATGGACTTCCGGGTGAAGTCTATAAAAAATACAGTACTTTTTTTTGCCCCCTATCTCTTACAATTGTTTGAACTACTCTTAGAGGGTGGGGCTCTCCCGCGTTCTATGGCCGAGGCCAATATAATTGTCCTGTTGAAACCAGGGAAAGACCCCCTGCTCCCCGAGTCTTATCGACCCATTTCCCTCCTCAATACTGATGTCAAGATACTGGCAAAAATCTTGGCATCTCGATTGAATTTGGTAATTGCAACAATAATTCATCCAGACCAGACTGGCTTTATGCCGGGTAAGTCCACGGCCCAAAATCTGCGTAGATTATTCTGTCATCTCCAGAGAAGTGATATGGTGGGGTCGGACGCGGTGGTGGTGTCCCTTGACGCGGCCAAAGCGTTCGACTCCGTAGAATGGAGGTACCTGTGGGGGGTGCTGGAGAAATTTGCTTTTGGCCCTCGATTTATTAGCTTTATCCAGTTGTTGTATTCCTTGCCTGTGGCTCGTGTGACGGCCAATGGGTTCACGTCTGAGCTTTTTGCGTTGGAGAGGGGCACTCGACAGGGTTGCCCCCTATCTCCTGCACTGTTTGCGATCGCCGTGGAGCCGTTGGCCGCCCTGCTGCGCAGTAATGGCGGGGTCAAGGGAGTTGAGATTGGGGGTCATGTAGATGTGGTGGCGCTATACGCGGATGACATGCTTCTTTTCCTGCAGGACTCTGATGACTCCCTACAAGCAGTGTTACGGGTAGTGGAGAATTTTGGTATCTTTTCCGGTCTGCTAGTTAATTGGGACAAATCCCACATTTTTCCTATTTCTGGCCTTCTCCCTGAAAACACACGGGGGGCGCATCCTTTGCAATGGACACTGCGGTTCAAGTATTTAGGCATCTGGATTACTCCTATGGCGCGTAGCTATGTGGCCCAAAATATCGACCCCATATTAGCGACATTTAAAGAGAAGGCTCATAGCTGGAAAAAATTACCATTGTCTGTCCTGGGTAGTTTATGTTCTGCACAATTCCCTGGTCTACAATTCCCTGGTCTACCTTCCCAAGAAGATCTTTACTGTTATTGAGGGAGTTTTATCCTCATTTATATGGAGTGGCAGGCCAGTGCGGGTCTCTATCAGAACACTATGCAGATCTCAGATGTCCGGCGGGGCAAGTCTCCCGGATCTCAGACTATACTATGTGGCGGCTCAGCTGGCCCATCTGAGTGAATGGACCGGGGATTCTCTGGGTGCTATGGTGAGGGGGTTTCTGGCTGAGCGGACGGAGTGTTCTCCTGCTTTTTCTCTCTCTCCTCTTCAGCTTCTCCTTTCTGGTCTCTCAACGTCTGGCTTGCCTCCCCTGTTGCGTCAAGCCTTGCTTATCTGGCGTTATGCGCACACTTTATATGACTGGGAGGGACATGATACCTGTACCCCACTGTGGTTCAATAGTGCATACCCTGAGCTGTATGAGATGTCGCTAGATAATATATGGATTGCTAAGGGTGTCATGGCGCTGGGTCAGCTATACCACGGTGGAGTGCTGAAGTCATTTCAGCAACTGAAGATCGAATTTGATGTACCTAACACTGCTATGTTCCGGTATTTTCGGCTTAGACATGCTGTACAGACCCAATTCCCTCACGGCCCACCATTGATTGTTGACTCACCTGTTAGGACGCTGCTTACTTCTTTGAGTCAGAGGGGGAAGGTGTCTACCATATATGCTGCTTTAAATAATAATAGCTATCCCGATCTATTAAATAATCTCCGTATTAAATGGGAGACTGATTTGGGGCAATTGTCCCATGAGCAGTGGCTCCAGATTATGAGTTCCCTTAAATACACTACGCCATGTATAAGGTATAAACAGGTTTTTTTCTACATTCTACACAGGGCCTATCGCACTCCGGTTACTATGCAGAGCGCTGGTCTTAGGGAAGATTCTAACTGCCCCAGGTGTCGGGCAGCCGATGCCGGATTTTGGCACTTACTGTGGGATTGCCCTGAGATTTCCCTTTTCTGGCGTAAAGTGTGGTGTGATGTGACCATGACAGCACCGTCCCTCCCTACATTAGATCCTGGTATATGTTTATTTGGGTTAGATTTGGAGGAAACACACTCTGTTTTACTGTACAAATATGTCCTGTGTCTCACTACGCTAGCTAAGGTGGTTATCGCTAGGGTCTGGTTCTCTGCTGGTGTACCTAGGGTGGAGCACTGGAGGGCGTTGGTGAACGAGGTAATTCGTCATGAGAGACATATGTATAAAATACGGGGTTCCACCTCTCGATTTACGGAGATGTGGGATCGCTGGAGTAGCACAAGGCTGGGCGGGCAGGTATTAAGCACATGAGCGACATTTGTAATAATATGGATACTCTTTGTCGTGGATATATATACGATAAGAATTAACACGCACACCAAATTGTGATCTGATAATATCTGTTTATTGATGGCAATTGTTATTGTTATAGTTAATTTTCAATGTTGATGTTTTGTTATGTTTATGTGACATAAAACTCAATAAAAATCACTTGATTTAAAAAAAAAAAAAAATTGTGCTACTGTGCAGCGTAATGTGAATTGGGGACACTATTTTGTGACCATGCCCCTTTTTGACTATGCCCCATATTGCGGTGCACGCAAACCCTTTATTTATTGGCCGCCGGGGAGGAGGGAGGGGCAAAACTTTTGTCCTGGGCACTGCATAACATCAGTGGACTCTGTACCAGCTCGTAACTTTGGGTGAGTACCGGCACCTTTTTTTCTGACTACCAATTCTGTTATAGAAATAAAACACTGCTCTCAGCGCATTGCACTTGGAGACACAGATTCAGAGAGTTCACGTATAAGTTCAGTACAGTAGATGTGGGTAAACCACACTCTGATTCTGACTTCTAAATGTCTTTAAGACACATCTTTTAGGAGGCATTCCCGCCTGCATCCCATAGTCCTGGGTCGAATTTCAACCTTTATAGTGTTGGCAGTAATAGTTTTGTGCAGGAAGTATCTACAGTAGGTGCAACATTTAAAGATGTATCTATTTTAAGATATGCACAAGTCAAAATACAGCTGCAGAGACAAAATTGTATGGGTGCATTTTTATACATTCTAAAGCAGGCCCTTAGTGAACAATGTAATGACCACAAGAGGGCAGAGTTTCAAGCCGTGGAATATCAGATACATTTCCAAACAGCTGTCCTAATCAAATATATAATATACTTTAGGTCTGCCAGTGTTGTGCAATGCTTTTTATTTATATGTCATAATATTTCCTGTGCACAAATTTAAATTATAAGTTTTAATTTTTCCCTATCACATAAAGACAGTAACATATTTGTCCTGAGGCGTTTGCTAGTTTATAAACAATGCATGTAATGTTTAATAAGAACACATATACAGCTTTACAAAATAGCTAAGCAAAATCTTTTTGGACAAAGTCCCTCTTTACAAATTGCGTAAAACAGACCCGAGCATCCCTCGTGCAGGCAAAATCACGGCCTGACTTGTGTGAATCACACTCATTTTTGACAATGAACCAAGAATTCCAACTTGTGGCAATCCTCAAACCTGTATGACAACTGGATACACAGGCTGCATGCTTAAATAATACTAATTAACTATGACAGAGGGAAATTCTTTTGGAACAAAATATTTGTCTTTTTAACAAAGGGAACGCTTTCATAGAAACTAGGGTTGGGTTAGTAGAGCTGTGTCCTGTAAATATAGACAACACAATGGTGGCTGGCATGAAACCATTGGTTTTGTTTACCTAATACAGTGATTCTCAAACTTTTTTGAATCACGGCACCCTAGAGCATAAAAAAATAATAATAATTCCCGCCACCCCTAGGCAAAAGTTTCTTTTTGAGAAATGTAGAAACATTAAATTAAGTAAATTGTGTTTATAAGTCATCCTTAGGGTCAATTGTGTGGTGAGGGACAGGATTTGCTTCTGTTTGTTCACATATTTTATGATTGGCAGCCACTTGCACTGGAGTCACTGAGAAGGATGAGAATCCACAAGAGCTTCACAAGATACACACAGCTAGGCTGTGGACATCATTACACTAACAGCTTGTGACTCTAATTTAATTCCCTTTATACCCTGAGGAGGTCAGAGATTGGCTGAGAACTGGCTACATGAGTGTAAACAACATGGTGAGGCTCATGTTTGGGTTTTGTAGGGAGCTCTGGTGTGAAGGAAGTAGGCCCGAATGCTGGGGAAGCGGAGAGTGAGCAGGACACTGTGGAAACGGAGACATCATGTCATGCTGGGATCGCTGTGCGAGGACAGCATAGGCAGACTTCACAGATGAATTCAGAACTCTGCAGATTACTCACACAGGAGAACTCTCACAGGTGGCTAATCAGCGGGTAGCAACACAGACTACAGCTTGTATGCTGAGCAAACCTCCCAGACAATGAATACAGCCAAACAGGATATATTAGAACAGATAAACTAGGCTAAACCCAGTAAGCAGGAACATTGTATGGCAGAGGTAAGTTACTAAGACAAGAGGAACAAAGTCAGGATCATGACAGTAACCCCCTCTTCATGGGTGAACTCTGGACACCCATTTCGGTACTTAGGAAAACTTGAGGAAGAATTTTCATACAACAGCTGGAGATATGGAAAACCAATGAACTTAAGAACGTGCAAGCTGGAGATCTCAAAAATCTTACTAACCTTCAACTTCAGAATCAAGACCTTTGTCCTTGGAACAAGTGGACCATTCACCGTCATTGTAAACAGAATTTTCTTATTCCAGGAAGTCCATTGGGACAACATCTGGTATGGTAATATGGACCTTTTTCCCGGCAACCTATAGATGGCATTGGCAATTCTGGAATCTCTTCCTGGGGAAAGACATGGCTAGGAAACATTGAACCACCCATGATGAAACTTGAGTCATCAATAAACTCACTGTCAGAGTCAGAGTCCAAGTCCAAATTGAACACGGGAATCTTTTCTTTAGCGGAAAGAGATTCTTTGCCAGATAGTTCATCCACAGAACTGGAATATCCTGAGGAACCAGAGGTGGGATTAAGGGAAACATACGTTAGATCAACAGACTGTTGACTTTGAACTGTTTCTGAAGTATTCCTATTTCTGAGAGCTTGAAGTATTGATTCATCAAGGCATTATCTTGCTCAGAAAGCGATGAACCGAAGAACTGAGCATTAGACGAATTTTCAGTTGGCTGAGTGAATGAACCCAAAGTATCACTACTTACAGAAGAGCTGCAATTAGATGGAGACATGGTAGTATATGCAATTCTCAAATCCGAGTTCTGAGAGCCTTGTATTGAGTTTGTGATTTTTCTCTTTTTGACAGCTTGGTAGTCTTTGATACACTGATCAAGTAGATGATCAGTGTATCAAATCTTGCTGAGACAGCGATGCTGCAGAGGATTTTGCATTAGGTGGATTCTTAATGGATTATGTAGAACACTCAGATAATTTCAAACGAGCTGGTTTCAGACCAAATATTTTAGTCACTGCATCACTGAAAGAGATCTAGAAATATTGGCAGGTGTAATACCATACAATGCATCAGAATTCATAATTGTGCAGTATTGTTCAACCAGTGCAAGGAATTAAGACAACGAAGAAATACCATTTGAATCCCGGGGCGCTCAGAAAAAACAAATAAAATAAATACTCATAGTGTATTATGTATAGACAAGTGAAGACCAAATAACAAAAGTCTTTTAGTGCGTCTTGTACCTAAAATGTTGGTCTACTGTTTTTAGGAGTAGACATTCACGCTTTTTTTGGGAGCTAGGTTTCCACCAGTGTCAGTTCCTAAAACCTTTGACTCCTCCCTTAGAAGTGGTCTACAGACAAACAGTAGACAAAACAGCAAGTTTAAAAGATGATATATCCGGGCGTCCCCAAAAACAGCTGTACAGCTCCACGGGTGATGTCTCAATCGTCTTCCCCACAACGAGCGAATCCTCCTGCCGACGCGTTTCGACACACACAGTGTCTTCCTCAAGGCATAAGGAGGATGAGCAATCCTTATCTATTTATACCCTACCCACTTAAACACTAAACCCCACCTATTTCCAGACATGGATCAACTAACATCTGAAATTCCTATCCTAACAAGTTCAGTCAGTCCCATTTACAATCCAGTCCTTATTTTTGTATTCATCGTACTTTCCCGCTTAAGCGGGGAACCTGTCATCCTTGTGAGTCATTTGCCGTCGGCCGGAAGTTGTCATCGCGGCCGCGACCGGAAGTGCGTCATCGTAAACATCGCGGACGGAAACGCATCATCCGCGTCACTGGTCCTCAGCTACACCCGGAAGAAGCGAGTCTATAACTTCATATATATTCCCGGAAGTGTGATGTCTCCTCATCTACTTCTTCCTCTAGTGGATCTATTATTTCCATTTGCCGGCGGCCATTTTGGAGAATTTTCGTCCGTTAAAAGTTCAATAGCAAATCATTTGTCAGGAATAAGTGGTCTCAGGAGAAGGGGGAAAGATATATTTAAACCACAGCAGGTTTCATGTAAACATGCAAAAATATAATAAAAACATTCACATTTCATAAAGACCAAATGTTAAAAAAAAATTATTTAAAAATAACTATTATTTGTAAAATTAAAAAAAAAGAATTTTTATAATAAAAGTTAATCATAATTTTTTATAAAAACCACTGCAATTCGAAGTCTTTATTAAGACCCTTAGGGACAAGAGTACCATAATTAAAAATCATGCTCATTTCTGTTTCAGCTAAAATGGACCCTATATCTTTTCCTCTAATATTGCCTCTAATGTGTTTTAGACCATAAAAATTCCTAATCTGGGTTATATCACAATATGAACATTTTTAAAATGTAGAGAAAGCGTATGAGTCTCCATGCCCTTAGCAATATCTCAAATGTTCCCCCAATCTCACTTTTAGGGGTCTACTTGTCCGCCCAATATAAAACTTATCACAAGTGCATTGAATGCAGTCAACTACATTTGAGGTGTGGCACGTGATCAATTCCTTTATTCTGATTGTCTTATTATTGATCTTAACCTCTGTTATTTTCATGCCAAAGGTATTTTTCACTTTCTTGCAACTAGTACACATTCCACATATAAAAAAACCCGTAGATATAATTTTGGGGCCTTTAGGGGCTGCAGGGCATAAACTTCGTACTAGTTTTGATTTAAGATTAGGAGCTTTCCTAAAAATGCACATCGGATTTGTTGGTAACTCATCCCCTATTACTGGATCTTTCTTTAACACTAAACCACAAATACAAAGAAGGGTAAACTTATCTGGCGCTACTGATAGGTTAAAGATCCATACGAATGATCCTTCAGTGCATATCAACCATGAGAACTTGTATCCACCCAAAAGTAAAGCAAAGTTACATATAGTGAAGTACAGTTTTTAATTCTCGTCTTAGGTTAATAACAGTTAAAACAGGTTACATATAAAAGCTCCACACACAACTACATGAATTAAATGAAAGTCTTAATGACTGTGATTGAATGAATTACCAGAGGCAAAGAACTGACAAATCAGTTCAATATCAGCATATGTGTAGTGGGTCCCGGGCTCCCACAGATATTATATCACCGCTGAATCAGCTTGCCTGGACTTCACCTCGTCACTGTCACCTCGACCACCAAGTAAGTATCGATGTCCCCGCTCCAACGCGTTTCCACCTCTCAAACTGAGGTCTTTTTCAAGGAGATTCCGGGCTGTGACACAGCCCGGAATCTCCTTGAAAAAGACCTCAGTTTGAGAGGTGGAAACGCGTTGGAGCGGGGACATCGATACTTACTTGGTGGTCGAGGTGACAGTGACGAGGTGAAGTCCAGGCAAGCTGATTCAGCGGTGATATAATATCTGTGGGAGCCCGGGACCCACTACACATATGCTGATATTGAACTGATTTGTCAGTTCTTTGCCTCTGGTAATTCATTCAATCACAGTCATTAAGACTTTCATTTAATTCATGTAGTTGTGTGTGGAGCTTTTATATGTAACCTGTTTTAACTGTTATTAACCTAAGACGAGAATTAAAAACTGTACTTCACTATATGTAACTTTGCTTTACTTTTGGGTGGATACAAGTTCTCATGGTTGATATGCACTGAAGGATCATTCGTATGGATCTTTAACCTATCAGTAGCGCCAGATAAGTTTACCCTTCTTTGTATTTGTGGTTTGGTGTTTGGTGAAGGTGACGGGGAACCCTTCAAACAGGGTATTACAGTCTGGCTGCACACTGTGTTTAAAGCGCACCCTATTGTGATCACATTTCTGACCATTTATACTTTCTTTAACACTGGCCAATGTTTCCTGAAAATCCGTTGGACCTTGTTATGTTGGGAGGAGAAATTAGTGATAAAGGCCCACTTGAACCTTTCATTTTGGTTCCCTTTTGTTTTACTCTCTGATTTTCTTAAGACATTTTCTCTATCTAACTCAGAGACTTCCTGAAAGGCCCGTTGCGTCTTCTCTTTATCGTACCCACATCTATTGAAACATTGTGCCATTTCTATAGCCTGTGTGTGGAACACTTCCTTCTCCGAACAGTTTTTCCTTAATCTTCTAAATTGTCCTGATGGTATAGACTCTAGCCATCTTTCATGATGGCAGCTGTCCCTAGCAATAAAAGATCTCGAATCAGTGGGTTTAATAAAAATCTTCGTCTTCAAGGTACCATTTTCCACATATATCATTAAGTCAAGAAAGTTTACACTGACTTGACTTATATAAAAAGTTAACACTATATTCCGATCGTTAGTATATAAAAAGGAGCAGAAAAGATCAAGCTCTTCCTTCCCACCCTTGCAAATAAAAAATATATCATCGATATATCTACGCCAGGACACTAGGTTCGCCCCATAGGGATTGTACTCTCAAATTGAGGTATCCTCCCAATCCCCCATTGGAATTAAGCTAGATTTCCATCAAAATAGATGGGCACAGGAAAATCAAGAGAATGCTTTGTGTTAGCGCCAGGAGGCGCGCGTCCCGGCTGCTGCCTAGGAGCCGGTACACTGCGCCTCCCACTGACCCCCGCCTGGCACCTAGCAACAGGCGGATGTCGGGCATAAGGTCTCCTGGTACCCGCCCTGCACCTAGTAACGAGCGGATGCCGGGCGCAAAGCCTTCTTGTCCTCACCCAGTTCCTAGCAACAGGCTGACGCCAGGCGCTGGGAGCAGCCAGACTCCCAGCAACGGGGACGCCAGAGGCAGATGGCGTTCCCAGTTGCTGGGTAATTAGTAACTCAGCTGTCAGTTTAGGGACGTGCAGCAGGGCAGCTGCACAGTGTTGTTAATTTAGTTTTTCAGCAGGGATTGGTGAAGACTTCTGTTAAATACTCTTCCTGTGCATGACTCAGACACTGGTGATAGATCATGTTCCCTGCTACATGGTGAACCTGTCAGCTCTGTGGACTCCTGAAATTCAGGTACCTTGCCTTGTTCATTTACCTTATTGGAACCAACTCACCTAGAATTCAGGTCTTGTGTGGAACTCCACAGTTTCTTGCATTTGGATGTATTCATTATTATTACTACCTTGTGCATTGCTGCATTTATATTCAGTTAAGTTGCTTATATCATCCTGCGCATTGTTGCATTTACATATCATCTGCGTTATTATTCCACCCTGTGCCTTGTTGCATTTTTTATGTATTTTTTCATATCACACTGTGCATTGTTGCACCTACATACAATTTGTTAATTATCTCTTTCTGAGTATTGTGCAGGGTTATCAAGGTCGTGTCCAGTGAATGTCTCACTGTACTGCATTTACTCGTGCCCAGCCTTCAATAGTCACCTTGTCCTTACATAGGACCTGGGGGCATCTGAGTACAGGGTGGACCTAATTCACCCTGTAAAGGTGGCTGCTAAAGGTGAAGTCTAGCATTGCAGGAGGCTAAAAGACTGCTGGGCAAGGCGTAATTGCATCAGCGTCAGCTGGTAACACCTGGTAACCCCGATACATGAGTAGGCCACGTAACACTTGGGTGACTGGATGTCAATCGAAGTCTCTGAAAGCCGAGCAGGATACTTAAGAGCAGAAGCTAGTGATAAACATTCAGAAGCTGAAGTAGAATCAGTTTCAGATGCTCCTGGGTTTAGAGAGGATGGCATCTCCAGAACGGACTGACAGGAGTCCCCAGCTGGAGTTAACTGAACCCTTGGCGCCTCACACTGAGGTAGGATGCTCAAAGCCTCTATTTGGGTTGAGGCACTTGCATTATCTGAGAAAGCTGTGAACTCTAGACATGTTGAGAGGGAATCAGATTCTAAATTACTCCTCAAAATAGCAGATTAGAGTTTAATTTCAGAGCTAGGAGTTAAAAGTCCATTACTGGAACATGCTGGCAGGATTTTTTTACCTGGATCAACGGATGGAACTGGATTGGACCCGGGGGTACTTGAATTGGCTGGAACCGAAGAAGACTGAACTGGACAAACGGATGAAACCGGATTGAGCCCAGAGACACTTTTACCAGCTAGAACCAGTGGAGTCTTTGGACCGATGAATGACACCAGATTTGGTCCAAAGGTACTAGAATCGTCTGAAACCAAAGGAAGCAGAGTCCGTCTGGAACCGGAGCAAACAGGGTGTTCGGATGGCTCATCTTTGACCTGTGCCAAGTTCATATCTGCATCTGTGGCTCTATGAATTCCACCTGGGTACTTGGCCTTGGAAACCTCCCTTGGGGCTGAATCTCTGGAGACCCCTCATGGAGTTGGCAAATCAGACACCTCACTTTAGGGTTGGCAAATCCAGCACCCCTCCTGGGGTTAACAAATCAGACACTTTTCCTTGAGTTGAAGACTCAGATGCCACTTCTGGAGCCTTAACACCAGATTCCCCTCCTGAGTTCAGCAGATCAGATGCCTCTAGGACTAGGATAGGGGCGGGGAAGGGTGTAGATTTAGATGTCAAGAGCCACGATGGGGCAAATAAACAAATTGGGCCTGTATTTGAACATATGAGGTCCAGGGATCCCATGTTTTAGAATAAGATAGGAAGGTGTTGTGTATACTGCTAGACATAGATTCCATTTTTTAAACATGCCAGATCCTGGGAAAAGTGTCTCGCAGCAAAGGGGCAGCTGTGAATTTGGCAAGTGGCAGCTGAGAAAATGTGGTGGATCAGCTTAGTTTGGTGACGAGTGGGTAGGAGGTAAAATCTAGGGGAAAGCGGGACAGTGATACCCGTAAGAGAGGTAATCAAGTTCCCAATGTCTGATCAAAATAGGTGATGGACATTTCCACTACGTGTGAATAAACGTGCCCTCCGATGTACAGTTCCTCCAGCAAGTGGTAGGTACGCTAGGGTCCATTTTATGAAGACAAGTCGAAAAGTAGTACCATCAATAAAGTAATTTGTAGGTATTTTCCTTAATATGCACACAAAGTGAGGCAGAGGCTGCGTGGCTGCTGATTTCTTCCCAGTTGTCTGCATCTAAAATCTCCCCTAGATCAGTTTCATAAGGATCTTTATGATCAGAAAATGAAGTCTGCAGCACAGAAAAGAGTATGGAAACAAGACCTTTGGTGGAAGCCTGTTGGAGGCACAAAGATTCACAAGTGGTGAGGGGTCTATTCGTTAATTGTTGTGAAACAGCAGTGTCGTAATTGGAGAAATTGAAAGAAAGTTTGTGTGGAATATTAAATTTCTATTGTAGTTCAGAAAACAAGGAGAAGGTAGAATCACTGGTAATATCATTTAAAACTCTTATGCCCCTTTGCAGCCAGGGTCTGTACGAAAGAAAGGAGAGACCCAGTTGAAAGGTTGGGTTGTTATACAATGGTATAAGTGGGCTAGGAGAGGGCGCTAAACCATATGTACGATTAGCAAAATCACAAATGGTGAGGGAATGATGAATCACTGGGTGAAGTAGAATGGATTTTGGTCTATGGCATTGAGTTACCCGCAGGAGGGAGGAGGAGGAGCAATACCCAAGCGAGTCAGATTCAATCATAGTCCAGATCCTATCTAAGGTAGGGCAGCTCCATAAGACCCTATCCTGAGAAGGTGTCTGAAGAATCCGCGACTGGACTCTAGGGCGCTTCCCAGACCAAATAAATTGTTGGGTATGAGGTTTCAAAAAATTAAAAGCGTGAGGGGGGACACGTATCGGAAGGGTCTGATATAAATAAAGTAGTCTAGGGAGGACTTTTATTTTGACAGCATTGACCCGGCCAATCCAGGATATATATTGACCCATCCAGTTATCAAGGTCAGATTTAATAAGGGAGAGAAGGTGCGGAAAGTTGGCCTGCAACAGTTGATGATATCACTTAGTAATGTAGTTTCTAAGGCAGAGGTTCCCAAACTGTGTGCCGTGGCTCCCTGGTGTGCCTCAGGACACTTGCAGGGGTGCCCTGGGTTGGTGGTCAAGGACCAATTCAAATTATTCATGGTCAATATAAAATAGGCAAAACCAGTGCTGGTGGCTGCCAATCATAAAATATGTGGTCAAACTGAAGCAAATCCTGTCCCTCACCACACAACTGACCCTAAGGATGACACATAAACGCGATCTACTTAATGTAATATTTCTTTCTAAATTTCTCAATAAGAAATTTTTGGTCTAGGGGTGACGTGAAAAAAATTCAGATATTCTAGGGCGCCGTGATTCAAAAAAGTTTGGAATCCACTGTTCTAAGGTATTTAATATTAGAGTGGTGCCATTGACAGAGAACATGTGTTAATGTTGACCGTATGGCTGGTGTAAGATAGAAGTCTAAGACTTCCATTTTTTGAGGATTGATTATATAGCCACAATGTAAGCCACATTCTTGAATAATCGTAAAAAGGGAAGGGAGAGAATTGACCAGATCCGTGATAGTCAAAAGAACATCATCTGCAAAGTTGTCAATTTTATAAGTGTATGCACCAACGGAAATCCCATGAATATCTGAGTTGCCACAGATTTTAGCCAGCAAGGGTTCAATTATCAATGCAAAGATAAGAGGTGATAGGGGGCAATCTGGGCTAGTGCCATTGGAAATAGGGAATAGTAAGAAGCGCAACCTATTGGCTGAGACAGCGGCTCTAGGATTACAGTAAAGGGCCTTAATCCCATATGCCCAAGGACCCGAAACATGAAAGGCCACGAAATACGATCAAATGCTAAACTTGAACTACTTTTTAGATGACCTTCTTTACACCAAATAGAGGAAAGCTGAAGACATAGATAACACTTGAGATTATTTACTGATATGAATGTTGAGGAATTGAGATCTGTCACCATTCCTTGTTTTACGGAGAAAACAGTCTCTAATAAAGTGATCAGAACTCCCACAGTAGAAGCAGAGATGTAGCTGCCTGCGTCACCTGCGTTTCACTCCAGAAAGTTTAGGCTCTGGATTATTCTGGAATTTATCTTCACTCTGTACAGGAAGTATAACCCAGAAATTCTAGAATAATCAGGACAATACTGGTGACAAGGCCTTGTAACTGTTCCAAGAACTGAAGAAAAACCTTCAGATGTTTGGGATTTATAGTAATAGTAAACTGAGGAGACCAGGAACAGCAGGAGTGTGGAGGTCTTATCAAGAGGAATGACTTTAACAGAAGTACCAAGGTGTTTATTTGGATTTGACATTTGAGGATGGGGTTCAGAACTGAATCGAGATTCAGGCGTAGTAGCTGGAAATGACGCTGGAGAAAAACTGGTAGCTCGAGAAACACTGAGCGAGGATTGGATATTATCCAGCAGACTAGTCAGTTCCTGCAGGAACTGCATTACTCGACCTTGTGCTGCCTCTCGATATTCCAGATGATCCGTCAGATCATGCACGGGTCTTATAGCTTAAGACTGGTCCCTTGCTGGATCCATTTGGCCAATGCAAACTGTCACGCTTTGGGTCTTTTGTGATTCAGCCCTTGGATTCTTGACTGGTTTAGCTCTTGTGAACAAAATCTTTAAGATAACTGGTTTAACATAACTCCTGGTCATAAACGTACTGGGCAGTTGGCGAAGACCCAGAGCAGTGATGGACTTTAAGCACGCCCGTCGTTTTCAATATGGGTCCCTGCAATGGAGTTTGGGCTTCGCTGCTCCAGACGTGCAAGTCGAGGCCCCCTGCCTGGGTAACCCAGTACTAGCACTAGAGGACTTTGACAGAAAGGAGAGGCAAGATCTGGAAATCTTAGATGCAGGATGGTTATAAGACTCTGGTGTAGGTTCTGGACTGTTGGTTAATTAGCAAACTGGAACCAATGGCAGATAGTATCGGACTGGAACCTTCAGCACAGAGTATTGGACTGGAACCGATGGCAGAGTATCAGACTGGAACCGATGGCACAGAGTATCGGTCTTGAACCGATTGGAGCCAAGTAGTGGTGCAGCAGGATGGAAAACTACACTGAAGTCACTAAGAAGGATGAGAATCTGCAGGAGCTTCACAAGAGACACGTAGCTAGGCTGTGGACATCATTGCACTGGCAGCTTGTGACTAATTTAATCCCCTTTATACCGTGAGGAGGTCAGAGATTAGTTGCTGCAATCATCTGAACTGGCTCGGATTGGCTGAGAACTGGCCACATGAATGTAAACAACATTGTGGTGCCCATGTCTGGGTTTTGGACGGAGCTCTGGTGTGAAAGAAGTAAGCCTAAATGCTGCCGAAGTGAAGAGTGAGCAGGACATTGTAGAGTGCTGGAACAGGAGATATCATGACATGCTGGGATTGCTGTGTGAGGACACACTGATGAATTCAGAACTCTGTAGATAACTCACACAGGAGAGCTTACACAGGTGGCTAATCAGTAGCTAGCAACACAGACTGCAGCTTGCATGCTGAGCAAACCTTCCAACAATGAATACAGCCAAACAGAATATATTAGAACTGGAAAGCTGGCCTAAACCCAGTAAGTGGGAGCACTGGACAGCAAAGGTAAGTCATAAGTTACTAAGACAAGAGGAACAAAGGGGCTAATTCAGACTGGATCGCGGCAGTGATCGCAGTCTGAATTCTTTTGTGGAATACGCGTGCGCACCCCAGTGAGATGCTAAAAGCATCTCAGGGTTGCGATCGCCTCTGCCTGATTGACAGGAAGACGGTCGCGGGGCGGGAGGGGGCGTGCCAACGGCGTTAGAACACATCAACGTAGTTAAAATGGACAACGCAGCCGCAGCGACCCGGGACGCGGTGAGTAGCGGCCTGCCAGCGCGCAGGAGCTGCGCTGGCAGGGAGCTACTCACCAGGTACAAAAGCATCACCACCGTGCAATTCTTTTGTACCTGTGCAGGGGGGCGGGGGGTAGGGCCAGAGATGTGGGGCGAACTAGCCCTGTTCTGGGCATCCCCTCACATGTCAGAGTAAATGATCGTTGATGTGCTGAAGTACCCCCAATGTCAGGGTCATGACACCTAGGACCTCATCTCACCTATTCCTTGACTTGATTCTGCCCACTTCCTGGTACCACATTTGATCTCATGGTTCCAACCTATTCCTGACCCAAGATGACCAATCTCTGCCTGTCCTCAGTTACTTAATACCACCAGCCCATACACTGGAACTGAGGCTGAGGACCACAGCCTGCATATTGGGTGCATTCAAATCACCTTGCGGGAATCCCTGATGAAAGCCACAGATATTTCAGATTCTGATCCTCAGTTCTAGTAGCCGGAGGCTGCTGCAGCGGGCTTGCTGGCACTAGGGAGCAGCTTCCGGAGAGGCCAGGGGGAGTTCTGGTGGTAAACACTAAAATGTGTCTGCTGCACAGGGGCGGCCATGTTGGAGACCAAAGCTTGAACTTATTGCACATGCTCATTCTGTCCAGCCAATCCAGGGAGATCTCTCCTCTTAAAAGGGAGCTGGTGCAGGTTATGAGTGCCAGTGCTTAAAGTTACTACTTAGGTGTAGGATCTCCAGCCCTGTGCTCCCAGGTTACTTCGGTGCCTTGGTTACTCTCCAGCTTTGCTCTGCCTCAGTCTTTCTGATTGCAGCAGTTCCGCCGTCCCTAACCTGATACCATCTGAGAGGGGCGTACTCGGTAATCTTGATTCTTCAAGGATCTTGGTCGTCGATAGTTACCGTGCTCTTCAGCCTTGTTATCCAAGCCACAGCTCACCGTTCACAGTCCTTTATCTTCAAGTGTTCTTCAGCCTCGTTATCCAAGCCACAGCTCACCGTTCACAGTCCTTCATCTTCAGTGTTCTTCAACCTCGTCTTTCAAACCACAGTTCATTATCTTCAAGTGTTCTTCAGCCTCGTTATCCAGGTCACAGCTTACCGTTCACAGTCCTTCATCTTCAGTGCTCCTCAGCCTAGTTATTCAAGCCACAGCTCACAGTCTTCAGTTTTCCAAGTCACAGATTACCACCCGCAGTTCATTATTTACAGTGACTATTCCATCTCGGTTGTCTCCACTTCCATTGCTCCTGACCCATGAGTAGGAATTACATCCAGCCACCTCGTCTTCTTCCCTCGCAAGTGTCCGCTTCCTCAGGCAAACCTCAGTCGCCGGATCCTCATTTCCAGCCGAGCATGACAATCTGTAAATAAATAGATATTCTCAATTCCTAAATCTATGTCTGTATATTACACCTTCAATCGGAACACTCCTATGCTGTAGTCCTTATTATAACATTACAGTGTCTCTTATATTCTTTCAATACATGGAATAATTTGTCTGTGTTTGACAATAAATGTCACTTAATAACATGTCACATGTTATGTCATGTCACAACCTGAGTAAACACAAAATACAGTTTAAATTTTTTTAATTTATTGAATAAAAGTTATCCAACATCTATATCAGCCATGTGTAAAATGAATCGCTCCTCCAAGCCTAATAACTGGTTATGCAAACATTAGCAGCAACAACTGCAACCAGACAAGTACGATAAATGGAGATCAGTCTTTCACATCACTGTGCAGGAAGTTTGGCCCACTTGTATTTACAGAATTGCTTTAATTCAACCACACTGAAGAGTTTTCAAGTATAAACGGCATCCTGTTTAAACGTGCTCAGTAGCTCACTTTGGTCGCCACAGCTTCTATTCCAACACTATTCCCATGAGTGGGAATAATCCTTGCTAGTCAAGCGTTTGATTGCTCGGGATCCCGGCATTGGCATGGTGACTGCCGAGATCCCGAGCAGCAGTCACATGACTGCATCCTGTTTGTTATACAGAGGCCCATTTATCATTAAATATTTGTGGCTTATTCAGTGGGGTTGACTCAATAGGGCTGAAGTGTGGGTGATGCCGGCAATGTGCCATTTGGGACAATAACAATTGCACCCTTCATCACTCCTAAATCGATCTGATTTTGTAGCAAAATCTCACATTTTGGTTCTCAGCACCATAGTGATACGCAATAAAATATGTAAATAAGGGGCTGCCATAAATGTGGCAGATGTGCAAACTGCAACACCAGCATTGTTCAAAATTGAATCGACTGCAGGTATGAGATGACTTTAATGTTATTATTTCCGGTACCAATGTACTATGTTATTGCCATAACCAGAGGTGGACTGGCTATCTGGCAATTCTAGCAAAGACCAGGACAGGGCAGATTCTTGTCACAAGAACATCCCTGGTCCGACTCCTAACCAAGGTCAGAGTCACACGTACAAGGGATAGCTGAACTATAGTACAAACATTTAGGGGGGAATTCAATTAAGTGCAAAGAAACATTGTGAGCGAAAAATGGACATTGAAACCTGTGATTTACCTAGAAAACATTCCCATTTTCGTCCGATTGGGGGATTTGGTTTCACTGCCTGAAGCAGCCGCAGCTTATCAGGGCTAATTGAACAGCCCCAGCGAAACCATTACCCACAATCAATGAAAGCGGGTAATTTAATTCTCCCCTTAATAGGTAAAAAAAAAAAAAATTGAACCAAGGATAACTGTAAATGATAGAAAAATATGTAGATCAGATTTTGGAACTGGTTCTTTTTGCGCCCAAAAACCAAAAAATAACATTGTGTTGTTAAAAAATAGGATTTTAGTACCTACCGGTAAATCCTTTTCTCCTAGTCCTGATAATGTCGATATTATCTTAGATCGTAAAGCTATACCTCTAAATACACTTTTACCGTGGAGCCGCTATGGCCGCTAGACCGATCACACGTGCTACGCACTTTGTACGCTATTTGCGTACAGAGTCCTGCACGTGGTACGTATTTGGCGTACACACGCCGTGCTGAGTGTACAGAGTACGCACAGCGCACGCACACACAATTGATAACCTTTAAACCTTGATAGTGATACAATGCAATGATATGATTACGCTTTAAACCCTTAGCAGCGAAGTACTGCTACGATGTTATACCTTAAACCTTACGTAGCGCTGACGGTATAAAGTACCCGCAGTGCGTACACCTTATCTAGACTTATAAACCTTATACAGATAAATATACTTTAAAAACCCTTGCAGGAAAGTGAAGACACAACACCGATTTGTAGTTGAAACCACAGGGTTCTAAGGCCACCGTGGATTATTCCAAAAGGTAAAACAGTACAAATCATACACTACAGGCTAACAAGATAAATCTAAACAGAATAATGGCTACAAAGAATGTACATACGTGAGAATGTTCACAAGCGCAACCCGGCCGGTCCTCCGCTCGTCACATAGATAGCTTTCAGAGTCTTCTGACCAGCCAGGCAACAATGGGCTTTTTATACACAACTTACATACACAATACAATGGTCACTGTAATCGCATTGTCCATTGGACACGGAGATGTGTCTTTTCATTACAGGAGAGGTCATAGGTTGATTTGAAAAGATGGGCGATGTCTTTCCCCAACTGCTCTGGTGGGTGGTATCCACTGGATTCCCGCCGCATACATAATATACAGTAAATACAGTTAATATCTATATTCTACTTTTGCACATAACTATACGCTGGAACATGCGATCTTTCTCTAACCAACACCGGAATGTTACCCTTAAAATACCCTACAGCTGGATACTAGACATCACCTTCTAACCTTTATCTGACCCTTCCTATCATGCAAAGGCGAATCCCTTAGTCCTGGAACTGTTTAAACTATTAATACTCGCTGATGTGGTGCAGGGGAGCTAATGTTACAAAATGCGCTATTTGGGTTAAATATGTAATGTTCTAATAACCCTCTACGCGCTCACAAACTCCACCGTAAATGCGCATACCACGCGCTAAGGCGCATGGCCGTGGGAAGCTACTTTACGCAAATTGTGGATATGTGCACGCACGGCAGACTGAGTGTACGCGCAGCGGGCATGTGCATGGGGTTAGTACAGGGTATATGCATTACAATATTTTTCGACTTTGACAGTCCGTAGTGGATGCTGGGGACTCCAAAAGGACCATAGGGTATAGACGGGATCCGCAGGAGCTTGGGCACACTGAAAAGACTTTGACTGGGTGTGAACTGGCTCCTCCCTCTATGCCCCTCCTCCAGACCTCAGTTATAGGAACTGTGCCCAGGAGAGACGGACATTTTGAGGAAAGGATTTTTGTTTAAACTAAGGGCGAAAACGTACCAGCCCACACCACAAACATACCGTACAACCGGAGTATCAGGAAACCAGATAACAGTATGAATTAACAACAGCAACAAGCTAAATACAACTAATACACACCCCGCGTGTAAACAAATTTAACCAGTAATAATACACTGCAAGTAACATTCCGCACTGGGATGGGCGCCCAGCATCCTCTACGGACTAGGAGAAAAGGATTTATCGGTAGGTACTAAAATCCTATTTTCTCTTACGTCCTAGAGGATGCTGGGGACTCCAAAAGGACCATGGGGTCTATACCAAAGTTCCAGAACGGGCGGGAAAGTGCGGACGACTCTACAGCACCGATTGAGCAAACATGAGGTCCTCATCAGCCAGGGTATCAAACTTGTAAAACTTAGCAAAGGTGTTTGAACCCGACCACGTAGCTGCTCGGTGGAGCTGAAGTGCCGAAACCCCTTGGGCAGCCGCCCAAGATGAGCCCACTTTCCTGGTAGAATGGGCCTTTACTGACTTCGGCACCGGTAGCCCAGCCGAAGAATGAACTTGCTGAATCGTACTACAAATCCAGCGTGCAATAGTCTGCTTTGAAGCAGGATGACCAATCTTGTTGGAAGCATACAGGACAAACAGCGCCTCTGTTTTCCTGGCAACAGCCGTTCTGGCGACGTAGATTTTTAAAGCTCTCACAACATCAAGAGACTTTGGAACTGCGACAGCATCCGTAGCCACAGGTACCACAATAGGTTGGTTAATGTGAAACGAAGAAACCACCTTCGGCAGAAATTGTTGACGAGTCCTCAATTCCGCTCTATCCAAATGGAAGATCAAGTACGGACTCTTGTGAGATAAGGCCGCCAACTCTGACACTCGCCTGGCAGACGCCAGAGCCAACAGCATGACCACCTTCCAAGTGAGAAACTTTAACTCAACCTTACGCAAAGGTTCAAACCAGGAAGACATAAGAAACTGCAAGACCACTTCAAGATCCCATGGTGCCACAGGGGGTACAAACGGAGAATGCATATGCATTACACCCTTCACAAAAGTCTGAACCTCTGGGAGGACAGCCAATTCCTTTTGAAAGAAAATAGATAAAGCCGAAATCTGCACTTTGATGGAACCCAATTTCAGGCCTGCATCTACGCCTGCCTGCAAAAAATGGAGAAACCGACCCAAGTGAAATTCTTCCACAGGAGCAGTTTTAGTCTCACACCACGAAACATACTTTCTCCAAAGACGGTGATAATGTTTCGCCGTAACCTCCTTCCTAGCCTTAAGGAGAGTGGGAATGACCTCCCCGGGAATACCTTTGCGAGCTAAGATTTGGCGCTCAACTTCCATGCCGTCAAATGCAGCCGCGGTTAGTCCGGAAACACGCATGGACCCTGCAATAACAGGTCCTCTCTTAGCGGAAGCGGCCAAGGATCTTCCACAAGTAATTCCTGAAGATACGGATACCAGGCCCTTCTTGGCCAATCTGGAACAACGAGAATCGCCTGAACCCTTGCTCGTCGAATGATTTCCAGTACCTTCGGAATGAGAGGAAGTGGAGGGAACACATACACCGATTGAAACACCCACGGAGTCACCAGGGCGTCCACTACACTGGCTTGGGGGTCCCTTGACCTGGAACAATACCTCGGAAGGTATTGTTGAGGCGAGACGCCATCATGTCGATCAGCCGAATTCCCCAACACTTCGTCACTTCTGCAAATACCTCTTGGTGAAGAGCCTACTCTCCCGGATGGAGATCGTGTCTGCTGAGGAAGTCTGCTTCCCAGTTGTCCACTCCCGGAAGGAAGACTGCTGACAGAGCGCTCACGTGCTGTTCCGCCCAGCGAAGGATTCTTGTGGCCTCCGCCATAGCCGCCCTGCTCCTTGTTCCACCTTGACGGTTTATATGCTCTACCGCTGTTATGTTGTCCGGCGGTATCAGGACAGGTCGACCCTGAAGAAGGCTTCTTGCTTGTAGCAGGCCGTTGTAAATGGCTCACATTTATGTGGAGACAAGATTCCTGGAGCGACCATTTCCCCTGGAAATCTTTTCCTTGGGTGACTGCGCCCCAGCCTCGGAGACTTGCATCTGTTGTCAGTAGGACCCAGTCCTGGATACCGAACCGACGCCCTCCTAGGAGGTGAGAACTTTGTAGCCACCACAGGAGATAAATCCTGGCCCTGGAAGATAGACTTATCTTCCGGTGCATGTGCAGGTGAGACCCGGACCATTTGCTCAGCAGATCCCACTGATATACCCGGACATGGAACCTGCCAAACGGAATGGCTTCGTACGCCGCAACCATTTTCCCCAGAACCCGAGTACATTGATGAATCGACACACTTGTCGGCCTCAGAAGCTCCCTGACCATCGTCTGCAGTTCCAGAGCTTTGTCCTCCGGAAGAAACACTCTCCGTAACTCCGTGTCCAGAATCATGCCCAGAAAGGGCAGGCAAGTGGTCGGAATCAACTGAGACTTTGGTAAATTTAGCACCCAACCGTGTTGTCGCAGAACGGACAGAGACAAATTCACATTTCTCAGCAACCGTTCCTTGGACCTCACCTTTATCAGGAGATCGTCCAAGTACGGGATAATTGTAACCCCTTGCTTGCGAAGGAGAACCATCATTTCTGCCATGACTCACTTTTGTATTGCTGCCTTCACCACCTCCCTGTCCAGAAGAGACACCGGTAAGGCCTAAATGAAAAACCGGTGCGGGGGCACCTCCTGAAACTCCAGCTTGTATCCCTGAGACACTATATCTAGGACCCAAGGATCCAGGCCTGATTGAACCCAGACCTGACTGAAGATCCGCAGACGGCCCCCCACCGGTCCGGACTCCCCCAGGGAAGCCCCAGCGTCATGCGGTGGACTTGGTAGAGGCAGGGGAGGACTTTTGGTCCTGGGCGCCTGATACTGCAGGCGACTTTCTTCCCCTTCCTTTACCCTTTGAAGCGAGGAAGGACGAACCTTTACCACGCTTGTATTTATTTGGATGAAAGGACTGCATCTACTGATGTGGTGTCTTTTTCTGTTGTGTGGCAACATAAGGAAGAAAAGATGACTTACCCGCCGTCGCGGTAGACACCAGATCAGTCAAGCCGTCACCAAACAAGACATTACCTTTGAAGGGGAGAGCTTCCATAGCTCTCTTGGAGTCGGCATCAGCATTCCATTGATGGATCCACAGCGCTCTCCTGGCCGAGATCGCCATGGCATTGGCCCTTGATTCCAAGAGACCAACATCCCTCGCCGCATCCTTCAGGTAATCTGCAGCGTCCTTGATATAACCAAGAGTTAAAAGAACATTATCTTTATCAAGGGTATCCATATCAGCAGCTACATTCTCAGCCCATTTAGCAATAGCACTACTCACCCATACCGACGCCACAGCAGGTCTGAGCAATGCACCCGTATTAGCGAAAAAATGGACTTCAGAGACGTCTCCAGCTTGCGATCCGCCGGATCCTTGAAAGCTGCCGTGTCAGGGGATGGAAGCGCCACCTTCTTAGATAACCCGGATAGTGCCTTGTCAACATTTGGAGACGACTCCCATTTTTCCCTGTCATCAGAGGGGAAAGGATACGCCATCTAAATTCTCTTGGGAATCTGCCACCTCTTGTCCGGCGACTCCCAAGCCTTTTCACAAAGAGTATTAATTTCATGAGAGGGGGCAAACTTCACCTCAGGTTTTTTCCCCTTGAACAAACAAATCCTTGTTTCCTGCACCGCAGGTTCGTCAGAAATATGTAAAACATCTTTTATAGCCACAATCATGTACTGAATACTCTTAACTAACCGTGGGTGTAAAGCAGCCTCAGTGAAGTCGACATCGGAATTAGAATCCGTGTCGGTATCCGTATCTACCAACTGGGTAAACAACCGCTTTTGCGACCCTGATGGGGTCTGTACCTGAGACAAAGCATCCTCCATAGATTTCCTCCACCCCTGAGTCTGAGACTCCGATTTATCTAACCTTTTAGACAAAGAGGCCACATTTGTATTAAGTGTACTTAACATTGCAAGTAAATCAGGTGTCGGCTGCGCTGACAGAGCTAATTCCAAACCCGCATCAGGGCCCCCAGCAACCTCCTCCGGGGAATAACACTCAGCCTCAGACATGCCGACACGTAGAATCGACACACACACACTGCCTCAGCTAGGGGACAGACCCACAAGGAAGCCTGGATAGAGAAACACAGAGGGAGTATGCCAGCTCACACCCCAGCGCCCATATATGCCACCAAATAATATATGTTGAAAGCGCTGCTATGAACAACAATAATTTTGCACCAAATATCCTCCCCCCCCCCCCCCTCCCCCGATTTGCTCCCTGTTACTTGATATGGAGCTTGGAGGTCCCGGGCTAGCGTCTCATGCAGCAGCATGGATGAGAGAAAATGGCGCTGGTGAGCTGTGCGGCTAAGCCCCGCCCCTTCCCGGCACGAAAATGCCGGCGGGGGTATGAAAAACGGTGCCCAGGCACAGAAAAGCCTTCTGCCAGCCTCTAAGACACAATAACATGCTGCCCAGGGCGCTCCCCCCAGCGCCCTGCACCCTGTGAGTGCCGTTGGTGAAGTGTGTGGGAGCATGGAGCGCAGCGCTACCGCTGCACCTCGTTACTGAAGTCTTCTGCCTTCTGCATACTCACCCGGCTTCTTTCTTCTGACTACTGTGAGGGGGTGACGGCGCGGCTCCGGGAACAAGCAGCTAGGCGCACCAAGTGATCGAACCCTCTGGAGCTAATGGTGCCCAGTAGCCTAAGAAGCAGAGCCCTTAACTAAGTAGAAGTAGGTCTGACTTCTCTCCCCTCAGTCCCTCGATGCAGGGAGCCTGTAGCCAGCAGGTCTCCCTGAAAATAAAAAAAACTAACAAAGTCTTTTCTAGAGAAACTCAGGAGAGCTCCCCTAGTGTGTGTTCAGTCAGTCGTGGGCACAAAATCTAACTGAGGTCTGGAGGAGGGGCATAGAGGGAGGAGCCAGTTCACACCCAGTCAAAGTCTTTTCAGTGTGCCCAAGCTCCTGCGGATCCCGTCTATACCCCATGGTCCTTTTGGAGTCCCCAGCATCCTCTAGGACGTAAGAGAAAGGTGTATGTTCACACCTATGATCTAGTCCAGAGGACACAGCCCAAGTGGGGATGTAGCAGACAAGTCAAGCCAGATTAGGAGGCCAGTGGGCAAGAAGCAGGTAGGACTAGGTGACTTTGGGTGGGATGTATGACGCATTGCATTCATATCCCGCCACTCATCACATGCATATCAGCGTTTACTAATGCTGTATGCATGAAAATTTTAGCCAAGGACAGCTCTCCCATTGAGAACTTTACTTTGTGGTGTGGGTTTAGGACCTGTGAGTCCATCTGCGCATGTGTCATAGACGCATGCGCTGCTGGAAGGGATCTAATGGTATCCTTTTCCTGGGGAAATGCAAGATCCTGGCCCTGGAAGATAGACTTATTTTCCGGTGCATGTGTAGGTGAGACCCGGACCATTTGTCCAGCAGGTCCCACTGAAACACCCTGGCATGAAACCTGCCAAACGGAATGGCCTCGTAAGCCGCCACCATCTTCCCTAGTACTCGAGTGCATTGATGAATCGACACTCTTGTCGGTCTCAAAAGCTCCATGACCATGGTCTGTATTTCTAAAGCTTTGTCCTCCGGAAGAAACACTCTCAGAAGCTTCGTGTCTAGGATCATGCCCAGGAAAGGCAGCCGAGTCATCGGAATTAACTGAGACTTTGGCAAAGTTAAAATCCAACTGTGATGTTGCAGAACTGTCAGGGAGAGTTCCACATTCTTTAACAATTGTTCCTTTGACCTCGCCTTTATCAGGAGATCGTCCAAGTACGGTATAATTGTGACCCCTCGCTTGCGAAGGAGTACCATCATTTCTGCCATAACCTTGGTGAAAACCCTCAGGGCCGTGGAAAGCCCAAACGGCAACGTCTGAAACTGGTAATGACAATCCTGCATCGCAAATCTCAGGAAGGCCTGATGCGGAGGATAAATCGGGACGTGTAAGTAGGCATCCTTTATGTCGACTGACGCCATAAAATTCCCCCCTTCTAGGCTGGAGATCACAGCTCGAAGAGATTCCATCTTGAACTTGAAAGTTTTCAAGTATGGATTGAGGGATTTTAGGTTCAGAATCGGTCTGACCGAACCGTCCGGCTTCGGTACGACAAATAGGCTCGAATAGAACCCTTCCCCCGTTGGGATGGGGGAACGGGAACAATGACCCTCTGTTGACACAACTTTTGTATTGCAGCATTTACTACTTCTCTTTCTGGAAGAGAAACTGGCAAGGCCGATATGAAAAAGCGGCGGGGGTGGGGGGGGCATCTCCTGAAACTGCAGCTTGTACCCTTGGGACACTATGTCTAAGACCCAAGGATCCAGGGCTGATTGAAATCAGACCTGACTGAAGATCCGGAGACGGCCCCCCACTGGCACGGACTCCCGCAGGGGAGCCCCAGCGTCATGCGGTGGACTTGGTAGAGGCGGGGGAGGACTTTTGGTCCTGGGTGCCTGATCCTGCAGGTGACTTCTTTCCCCTTCCTCTACCCTTTGACGCGAGGAAGGACGAGCCTTTACCTCGTTTGTATTTATTAGGTTGAAAGGACTGCATCTGTTGATGGGGTGCCTTCTTCTGTTGTGCGGGAACATAAGGAAGAAAAGATGACTTACCCGCAGTAGCGGTAGACACCAGGTCAGCCAGGCCGTCACCAAACAAGACACTACCTTTGAAGGGGAGAGCTTCCATATTTTTCTTGGAGTCGGCACCAGCACTCCATTGATGGATTCACAGCTCCCTCCTGGCCGAGACCGCCATGGCATTGGCTCTTGATCCCAAGAGGCCAACATCCCTCGCCGCATCCTTTAGGTAATCTGCAGCGTCCTTGATATAACCAACAGTCAAAAGAATATTATCTTTATCAAGGGTATCCATATCAGAAGCTAAATTATCAGCCCATTTAGCAATAGCATTACTCACCCATACCGACGCCACAGCAGGTCTGAGCAATGCACCAGTATTAACGAAAATGGCCTTCAAAGATGTCTCCAGCTTGCGATCCCCCGAATCCTTGGGAGCAGCCGCGTCAGAGGACGGAAGCGCCACCTTCTTGGACAAACGGGATAGAGCCTTGTCGACATTCGGAGACGACTCCCATTTTTCCCTGTCATCAGAGAGGAAAGGATACGCCATAAAAATTCTCTTGGGAATCTGCCACCTCTTGTCCGGCGACTCCCAAGCCTTTTCACAAAGAGCATTTATTTCATGAGAGGGGGGAAACTTCACCTCAGGTTTTTCCCCTTTAAAAAGGCAAATCCTTGTTTCCTGAACAGCCGGTTCATCAGAGATACGTAAGACATCTTTAATAGCCACAATCATGTACTGAATACTCTTAACTACCCTTGGGTGTAAAGTAGCCTTTTGTGACCCTGAGGGGGTCTGCACCTGAGCCAAAGCATCCTCCATGGATTTTCTCCATGTTGTGTCTGAGAATCAGATTTATCAAGCCTCTTAGACAACAAAGCCACATTAGCATTAAGTGTACTCAACATAGCAACCCAATCAGAGCCATTTCCAGCTCCTTTTCTGCGCCCCCAGTAACTTCCTCCGGGGAGGAACACTCAGCCTCAGACATGCCGACACGAAGTGCCGACACCCAACACACACACTGGCCAAATAAAGGGGACAGCCTACATGGAAGCCCGGAGAAACACAGAGGAAGTATGCCAGCTCACACCCCAGCGCCCATATACTACACCACAATAATATATGTCAGCAGCGCTGTATAATAATAATAAAAGCACCAAAATTATTTGTGCCCCCGCCCGTTTTGCTCCCTTTTACTTGCGAGGAGCCTGGAGGTCCGGGCCAGCGTTCTCTGCAGCTGCTGTGGAGAGAAGAAAAATAGGATTTTGGTACTTACCAGGTAAATCCTTTTCTTTGAATCCATAGGGGGCACTGGAGTACTCTTGGGATATGGACGGCTTCAATAGGAACAAGGCACTGAATAGTTAAATTTAGAACTCTCCTCCCCTCCATATCCCAGAGTACCTCAGTGTTTTTTACTGAGCCGAACAGGAGCTATAGAGAGGTTGACAATGGAGAATTACATATAACATAATATGTTGACACATAACGTGACTGACAACTAAACAGTTGGCACTATAACTGCTAGAACTTGAAACTTTGAACCAGTCGGTGAGAATGTGTTACCATAAGATCCTCTGAACTTACCACAAACCAGCTAAAACTGCTCTGGGTGGGCGTCCAGTGCCCCCATGGATTCAAAGAAAAGGATTTGCCTGGTAAGTACCAAAATCCAATTTTCTTTTTCATCCACTAGGGGTCACTGGAGTACTCTTGGGACGTACCAAAGTTTCCCCCGTGGGCGGGAGAGCTGTTTGGCACCTGTAACACTATGCGGCCAAAGCTAGATGCTGATGCCGCAAACGTATCAAACTTATAAAAGCGCACAAACGTGTGCACTGATGACCATGTAGCTGCCCGGCAAAGCTGCGTCGTAGAAGCCCCACGACCAGCTGCCCACGAAGTTCCCACAGAACGTGTGGAATGAGCTGTTATTGATGTAGGCGGCTGTAACCTATCATGAAGGTAAGCCTAACGAATGGTCAGTTTAATCCATCTGGATAAAGTCTGCTTAGAAGCTGGCCAACCCATCTTGGCAGCATCATAGAGAACAAACAACGTATCCGTCTTCCGAACTGTAGACGTTCGGGATACATAAACGCGTAATGCGCGTACCACATCCAAGGTTCCAGAATTTCCTGTCAACACAGGAACTACTATTGGTTGATTGATGTGAAATGATGACACTACCTTTGGTAAGAAAGTGGAATTCGTCCGAAGTTCCGCTCTGTCATCATGAAACACCAAATACGGTGGCTTGCATGACAAGGCACCCAAATCTAAAACACGCCTTGCCGAAGCTAAAGCTAGTAGAAAAATTGTTTTCCAAGTGAGAAACTTAATATCCACTTGTTGTAAGGGTTCAAAATATGAAGACTGTAAGAAATCTAAAACCAGATTCAAGTCCCATGGCGCTGTAGGTGGAATGAATGGAGGCTGTACTCTGAGGACTCCTTGCAGAAAAGTGTGTACCGACGGCAATAGAGCCAATCGTCTTTGAAAGTAAATTGACAACGCAGATATCTGCACCTTTAGTGTAGATAAACACAGTCCTCCATCTAACCCTGTCTGTAGAAATAACAAAAGACGGGATAACTTGAAAGATGAAGTCGGAAACTTCCGATCTTCACACCAAGCTATATAGACACGCCAAATTCTGTAATAATGAGCTGCTGTGACCGGCTTCCTAGCTCGTAACATGGTTGGTATAACTGATTCTGGAATGACCTCTCTTCTTAAGAGGGCGGTCTCAACAGCCACCCCGTCAAATGCAGCCGCGCTAAATCTGGGTGAAGGAACGAACCCTGTTGTAACAGGTCCGTAAGTAGTGGGAGCGGCCAAGGATTGTCTGCGAGTAGTCCGCGGAGATCCGAGAACCAAACGAGGCCAATGAGGCACCACTAGTATTACTGTGACGGACTCTCTTTTGATCGGTTTTAGCAACAGAGGGAGCAGCGGAAACGGTGGAAACAGATACACGAGGCTGTACGGCCACGCGATGGTGAGAGCATCCACCGCCACTGCCTTTGGATCTCGCGTTCTGGACACATACTGGGGCGTTTGGTGATTGTGGCGAGATGCCATCAGGTCCACTTGAGGGTAACTCCACCTCTGGACCAACATGTGAAACACTTCTGGATTTAATGCCCATTCTCCTGGATGAAAATCCCGACGGCTGAGATAATCCGCCTCCCAGTTGTCCACTCCCGGAATGAACACTGCCGACAATATCACCTGATGATGCTCGGCCCAATTGAGGATTCGAGCTACTTCCCGCATTGCCATGCGGCTTCTCGTTCCTCCTTGTTTGTTGATGTATGCGACCGCCGTCGCATTGTCTGACTGCACCTGAACAGTCTGAGACCGAAGCATGTGCACTGCTTGTCGTAGCGCATTGTAAATTGCCCGGAGTTCCAGGACATTTATAGACAGCAATCTTTTGTGATCCGCCCAGAGACCCTGGAGCTGACAATTTTGAACTACAGCTCCCCAACCTCTGAGACTCACGTCCGTCGTTAGAATTATCCAATTCCAGGCGCCGAACCGTTTCCCTGCGGTTAGATTGTGTACTTTGAGCCACCAGAGTAGAGACACTTTGGCCCGTGGCGACAACCTCACCCTGTTGTGAATCTGCAGATGCGAGCCCGACCACTGTGCGAGCACATCCAGTTGAAAAGGACGTGAGTGAAATCTCCCGAACTGAAGCGCTTCGAAAGCCGCCACCATTGTGCCTAAGAGGCGAATGCACAAATGTACCGAGACTGTGCGTGGCTTGAGCACTAAATGTACCAGATGACGAATGACCTGTACTTTCTGTTCTGGTAGTTAAATTCTTTGATTTACAGTATCGAGAATTATACCTAGGAATTGAAGTCGTTGAGACGGAATCAGATGTGATTTCTTGAAGTTGACAATCCAACCGTGCTGAACCAGTACATTGTACGTTAGCAACGCATGTTGGAGGAGCATCTGGTGAGACGGAGCCTTGATGAGCAAATCGTCCAAGTACGGAACTATTATCACTCCCAGGGATCTGAGATGAGCTATCATCACAGACATCAACTTGGTGAATACCCGAGGCGCTGACGAGAGGCCAAACGGTAGAGCCTGAAACTGATAATGGTTCTGCCGTATTGCAAACCGCAAGAACCTCTGATGAGGTGGCCAAATCGGAATGTGTAAGTACGCATCCTTGAGATCCAGTGCAATCATGAATTCCTGTGGCTCTAAACCTGCAATTACTGACTGCAGAGATTCCATCTTGAATCTGTAGTAAGTGACGTACTGATTGAGACCCTTTAAGTTCAATAATAAGATTTTACTCACCGGTAAATCTATTTCTCGTAGTCCGTAGTGGATGCTGGGACTCCGTAAGGACCATGGGGATTAGCGGCTCCGCAGGAGACTGGGCACAACTAAAGAAAGCTTTAGGACTACCTGGTGTGCACTGGCTCCTCCCACTAAGACCCTCCTCCAGACCTCAGTTAGGATACTGTGCCCGGAAGAGCTGACACAAATAGGAAGGATTTTGAATCCCGGGTAAGACTCATACCAGCCACACCAATCACACCGTATAACTCGTGATACTATACCCAGTTAACAGTATGAAATATAACTGAGCCTCTCAACAGATGGCTCAACAATAACCCTTTAGTTAGGCAATAACTATAAACAAGTATTGCAGACAATCCGCACTTGGGATGGGCGCCCAGCATCCACTACGGACTACGAGAAATAGATTTACCGGTGAGTAAAATCTTATTTTCTCTGACGTCCTAAGTGGATGCTGGGACTCCGTAAGGACCATGGGGATTATACCAAAGCTCCCAAACGGGCGGGAGAGTGCGGATGACTCTGCAGCACCGAATGAGCAAACTCTAGGTCCTCCTCAGCCAGGGTATCAAACTTGTAGACTGTTGCAAAAATGTTTGAACCCGACCAAGTAACAGCTCGGCAAAGTTGTAAAGCCGAGACCCCTCGGGCAGCCGCCCAAGAAGAGCCCACTTTCCTCGTGGAATGGGCTTTTACAGATTTAGGGTGCGGCAGTCCAGCCGCAGCATGTGCAAGTTGAATCGTGCTACAGATCCAGCGAGCAATAGTCTGCTTAGAAGCAGGAGCACCCAGCTTGTTGGGTGCATACAGGATAAATAGCGAGTCAGTTTTCCTGACTCCAGCCGTCCTGGAAACATATACTTTTCAGGGCCCTGACTACGTCCAGTAACTTGGAATCCTCCAAGTCCCAAGTAGCCGCAGGCACCACAATAGGTTGGTTCACATGAAAAACTGATACCACCTTAGGAAGGAATTGGGAACGAGTCCTCAATTCCGCCTTATCCATATAAAATACAGATAAGGGCTTTTGTATGACAAAGCCGCCAATTCTGATACACGCCTGGCCGACGCCACGGCCCACAGCATGACCACTTTCCACGTGAGGTATTGTAGCTCCACGGATTTAAGTGGCTCAACCCAATGCGACTTCAGGAAATCCAACACCACGTTGAGATCCCACGGTGCCACTTGAGGCACAAACGGGGGCTGACTATGCAGCACTCCCTTAACAAAAGTCCGAACTTCAGGCAGTGAAGCCAGTTCTATTTTGGAAGAAAATCGATAGAGCCGAAATCTGGACCTTCATGGAACCCAATTTTAGGCCCATAGTCACCTCTGACTGTAGGAAGTGCAGAAATCAACCTAGCTGAAATTTCTCCGTTGGGGCCTTCCTGGCCTCACAGCACGCAACATATTTCCACCATATGCGGTGATAATGGTTTGCGTTCACTTCTTTCCTAGCTTTAAATAGCGTAGGGATAACTTCCTCCGGAATGCCCTTTTCCTTCAGGATCCGGCGTTCAACCGCCATGCCGTCAAACGCAGCCGCGGTACGTCTTGGAACAGACAGGCCCCCTGCTGCAGCAGGTCCTGTCTGAGCGGCAGAGGCCATGGGTCCTCTGAGATCATTTCTTGGAGTTCTGGTTACCAAGCTCTTCTTGGCCAACCCGGAACAATAAGTATAGTTCTTACTCCTCTCCTTCTTATTATTCTCATTACCCTGGGTAAGAGAGGCAGAGAAGGGAACACATACACCGACTGGTACACCCACGGTGTTACCAGAGCGTCCACAGCTATCGCCTGAGGGTCCCTTGACCTGACGCAATATCTTTGTAGCTTTTTGTTGAGGCGGGACGCCATCATGTCCACCTGTGGCCTTTCCCAACGGTGTACAATCATTTGGAAAACTTCTGGATGAAGTCCCCACTCTCCCGGGTGGAGGTCGTGTCTTCTGAGAAAGTCTGCTTCACAGTTGTCCACTCCGGGAATGAACACTGCTGACAGTGCTAACACATGATTTTCCGCCCATCGGAGAATCCTTGTGGCTTCTGCCATCGCCATCCTGCTTATTGTGCCGCCCTGTCGGTTTACATGAGCGACCGCCGTGATGTTGTCTGACTGAATCAGCACCGGCCGGTGTTGAAGCAGGGTCTAGCCTGACTTAGGGCATTGTAAATGGCCCTTAGTTCCAGAATATTTATGTGTAGGGAAGTCTCCTGACTTTTCCATAGCCTTGGAAGTTTCTTCCCTGTGTGACTGCCCCCCAGCCTCGAAGGCTGGCATCCGTGGTCACCAGGACCCAGTCCTGTATGCCGAATCTGCGGCCCCCTAGAAGATGAGCACTCTGCAGCCACCACAACAGCGACACCCTGGCCCTTGGAGACAGGGTTATCCGCCGATGCATCTGAAGATGCGACCCGGACCACTTGTCCAACAGATCCCACTGGAAAATCCTTGCATGGGACCTGGCGAATGGAATTTCTTCGTAAGAAGCTACCATCCTTCCCAGGGCTCGCGTGCATTGATGCACCGACACCTGTATACGTATTAGGAGGTCTCTGTCTAGAGACGACAACTCCTTGGACTTCTCCTCCGGGAGAAACCCTTTTTATCCTGTTCTGTGTCCAGAACCATACCCAGGAACAGTAGACGCGTCGTAGGAACCAGCTGCGACTTTGGAATATTCAGAATCCAGCCGTGCTGTTGTAGCACTTCCCGAGATAGTGCTACTCCGCCGAACAACTGCTCCCTGGACCTCGCCTTTATAAGGAGATCGTCCAAGTACGGGATAATTATTTCGGCCATTACCTTGGTAAATACCTCGGTGCCGGGGACAGACCAACGGCAACGTCTGGAATTGGTAATGACAATTCTGTACCACAATTTTGAGGTACTCCTGGTGAAGAGGGTAAATAGGGACATGCAGGTAAGCATCCTTGATGTCCAGTGATACCATGAAATTCTCCAGGCTTGCAATAATCGCCCTGAGCGATTCCATTTTGAACTTGAACCTTCGTATATAAGTGTTCAAGGCTTTCAATTTTAGAATGGGTCTCACCGAACCGTCTGGTTTCGGTACCACAACATTTTGGAATAGTAACCCCGGCCTTGTTGAAGGAGGGGTACCTTGATTTCACCTGCTGGAAGTACAGCTTGTGAATTGCCGCCAGTACTACCTTTCTCCGAGGGCAGCAGGCAAGGCTGATGTGAGGTAACGGCGAGGGGGAGTCGCCTCGAACTCCAGCCTGTATCCCTGTGATACTATTTGCAGAACCTAGGGATCCACCTGCGGGCAAGCCCACTGGTCCCTGAAGTTCCCGAGACGCGCCCCTACCGCACCTGTCTCCACCTGTGGAGCCCCAGCGTCATGCTGTGGACTCAGAGGAAGCGGGGGAAGATTTTTGATCCTGGGAACTGGCTGCTGGTGCAGCTTTTTCCTTCTTCCCTTGTCTCTGTGCAGAAAGGAAGCGCCTTTGACCCGCTTGCTTTTCTGAAGCCGAAAGGACTGTACCTAAAAATACGGTGCTTTCTTAGGCTGTGAGGAAACCTGAGGTAAAAAATTTTCTTCCCAGCTGTTGCTGTGGATACGAGGTCCCAGAGACCATCCCCAAACAATTCCTCACCCTTATAAGGCAGAATCTCCATGTGCCTTTTACAGGCAGCATCACCTGTCCACTGCCGGGTTTCTAATACCCTCCTGGCAGAATGGACATTGCATTAATTCTGGATGCCAGCCGGCAAATATCCCTCTGTGCATCCTTTATATATAAGACGACGTCTTTAATATGCTCTATGTTAGCAAAATATTATCCCTGTCTTAGAGTAGAGCAGACCACGCTGCAGCAGCACTATTTATGCTGATGCAATTGCAGGTCTCAGTATATAACCTGAGTGTGTATATACAGACTTCAGGATAACCTCCTGCTTTTTATCAGCAGGTTCCTTCAAGGTGGCCGTATCCTAAGACGGCAGTGCCACCTTTTTTGACAAACGTGTGAGCGCCTTATCCACCCTAAGGGATATCTCCCCACGTGACCTATCCTCTGGCGGGAAAGGGTACGCCATCAGTAACTTTTTAGAAATGACCAGTTTCTTATCGGGGGAACCCACAGCTGTTACGTCATCCAGCCTTCTATGTAAGGAGTTGACATTGTCGGTTAATACCTTGCACCTATCCATCCACTCTGGTGTCGGCCCCACAGGGGGCGACATCCCATTTATCGGCCTCTGCTCCACCTCCACGTAACCTTCCTCATCCCACATGTCGACACAGCCGTACCGACACCCAGCACACACACAGGGAATGCTCTGACTGAGGACAGGACCCCACAAAGTCCTTTGGGGAGACAGAGAGAGAGTATGCCAGCACACACCAGAGCGCTATATAATGCAGGGATTTTTTCCCCAATAGCTGCTTGTATAAACAATATTGCGCCTAAATTTAGTGCCCCCTCTCTCTTTTTAACCCTTTGAGCCTGAAAACTACAGGGGAGAGCCTGGGGAGCTGTCTTCCAGCTGCACTGTGAAGAGAAAATGGCGCCAGTGTGCTGAGGGAGATGGCTCCGCCCCTTTTTCGCAGACTTTTCTCCCGCTTTTTTATGGATTCTGGCAGGGGTATTTATCACATATATAGCCTCTGGGGCTATATATTGTGATGATTTTGCCAGGCAAGGTGTTTATATTGCTGCTCAGGGCGCCCCCCCCAGCGCCCTGCACCCATCAGTGACCGGAGTGTGAGGTGCGCATGAGGAGCAATGGCGCACAGCTGCAGTGCTGTGCGCTACCTTGGTGAAGACTGAAGTCTTCTGCCGCCGATTTTCCGGAACACTTCTGGCTCTGTAAGGGGGCCGGCGGCGCGGCTCCGGGACCGAACATCAATGGCCGGTTCCATGCGGTTGATCCCTCTGGAGCTAATGGTGTCCAGTAGCCTAAGAAGCCGAAGCTACCACCAGTTAGGTAGGTTCGCTTCTTCTCCCCTTAGTCCCTCGCTGCAGTGAGTCTGTTGCCAGCAGATCTCACTGTAAAATAAAAAACCTAAAATATACTTTCTTTCTAGGAGCTCAGGAGAGCCCCTAGTGTGCATCCAGCTCAGCCGGGCACAAGAATCTAACTGAGGTCTGGAGGAGGGTCTTAGTGGGAGGAGCCAGTGCACACCAGGTAGTCCTAAAGCTTTCTTTAGTTGTGCTTAGTCTCCTGCGGAGCCGCTAATCCCCATGGTCCTTACGGAGTCCCAGCATCCACTTAGGACGTCAGAGAAATTGGCCTGACCGAGCCATCCGGCTTTGGTACCACAAACAGACTGGAATACTAACCTTGACCTTGTTGGTGTACAGGGACTGGAATCAAAACTGCTGCATCCAGCAGAGACTGAATGGCAATTTGCAGAACCGCCCTCTTGTCGTCCGACACAGGCAGTCTTGTCTTGAAAAACCGCAGTGGCGGGAGACATTCGAACTCTATTTTGTAACCTTTTAACACTAAATTGCGGATCCACCCATCTGTGGACGTCTGGAGCCACGCCAACTGGAACGTCTGAAGGCGTGCTCCCACAATTGGAGATCCGAGATGGGCTGGGAGCCCGTCATGCCACTGGCTTGTCAGTGACCTTAGCGTCCTGACGACTGGTGTTGGTTTGTTGGAAACTACGTCCTTGACCTCGTCTACCAGGCATGGCTGTTCCTCTGCCACGCCCGCGAAAGGACTGAGGTCTAAAGGATTTGAACGCAGGTCCAGAGTATCTCCGTCTAGGTACTGTTGGAGGCAATGGTAAGAAAACAGACTTTCCTCCCGTGGCCTCAGAAATCCATTTGTCCAATTCAGGACCAAACAACTTCTCGCCACCGTAAGGTAACGCCTCTATACCTTTTTTGACCTCCGCTTGCCAAGACCACAGCCAGAGTGCTCGTCGTGCTGTAACTAGCGAGGATGAAAGGCGAGAAGTGAGCTGACAGACGTCAGTAGAAGCTGTACATAGATAATCAGCAGCTTCCCAGATTTGATCAGCGAGAAGTATAAGGTGATCGTCACTTAGGGCAGACTTGAGTTCTGTTATCCATACCATTAACGCCTTAGTTACCCAAATGCCAACCAACCCAGGTCTAAGCAACACTCCTGCTGCTGTATACATGGACTTTAGCATAGCTTCTATTTTACGGTCCGAAGGGTCTTTAAGCGTAGTAGCAGTTGGTACTGGTATGGTTAATTTCTTTGTAAGTTTAGACACAGACGAATCCACCAATGGCGGATTCTCCCATGTAGCTGTCACAGACTCTGGAAACGGGTAACTAGACTTAAATCTGCGAGGTATAGAAAACCGTTTATCCGGATTCTTTCGTGTTTCTAGTAACATCTTATTAAGAGATTCCGAAACAGGAAAACACATTGGAGTTCTCTGTCGTTTAGTAAAGACGACCTCATCATTTGTCAGAGGCTCCTCAGTTTCTGTAAACTTCAAAGACTGACGCACCGCTCTGATGAGATTATCAATGCCCGGGCTGTCAAAATCGTCACTATCTGACTGCTGGTCTACTTCGCCCTCCTCACCGTCATCCTGCGCAAAGAGGTCTGGCATAGAATCGTCAGAATGCAACATAGCAGAAACTGGTAAATCATAAGACAAATGAAATTTCTCCCTTTTACCCTTAGTGGACTTGGACTTTTGGCAAGGCTGAGACCCCTCCGGTAGTTCTAGCGGTCTCACCCTAGACTCAGATCTTGCCGCTTCCCGCTCTTGACGAGCGGCGGCCAATTCTGATTGCAATCCAGCCATAACCTGTGTTAGCATAGCCCATGGAGGGTCCGGGGATGAAACCGGCTTTGTAACCGGAGTCAAACTTGTATTCGTAGCTGAATCCACAAAACATACTGTACATGTGGTAGATCCATCCGGTAACACATTCTTACAGACATGGCAGTGAAACTGCTTTTTTGTTTTTGCTGATGCCTTACTCATTATGCAGACAGACAACACAAAATACAAAGACAGACAACTTGCACGACTCAGTAAAATTGTACTAAGGTGTCTCTATATATATATATATATATATATATATATATCTGGCCAAGTGCAGTGCACGCCAGTCTATATGAAATTTGATCCCAAATTCCCACTAACACCCCTGCGCCTTCTGTGGAGTAGAGATGTAGTACAGGAACGTCTGGAATCACAACAGGAAGAAACAGGAAGCATGGTTAAAATGGCCCCCCCATGCTTACAGTATAAAACAAAGTGAAGATTATAACTTCCCAAACAGATATAATCAGTGAATATCCTGTTAAAAAAGGCTTAATAGCCTCTCTATCTAATAACCCATGCAGCGTTCTGCTGCTGCTATGGGCACACTCTCCCCCCTTGTGTGTGTGCTCCCCCCCCCGCACTCCGTGTACCCTATCTATTACACGGAGCCGGGGATTACCTGCGGGGAGCTGAGGTAGAGGGAGCCGGGGAGCTGAGGTAGAGGGAGCCGGGGAGCGCACTGCATAGAGCCGTGGAGCGGCGGCTATGCATGGTGAATGCGGCCGGCGCGGCTCTGTGAGCGGCGGGAGGCAGCACAACGGCGGTGTCCAGGTAGCGGCGGCAGGCCATCACATAGCGGCGGTGTTCCTGGAAGCGGCGATGGGCGGCTACAAACAACAGTGTCCCCACACAGCGGGGCGGCAGCGTGAGCTGACCGCCCCGTCCCCAACATACCTGGACGCCTTGTAGTGAGGGCTATGATGGGGCTTCTTCTGCAAGCTCCGTCCAGCTTCTCCTGCAGGTAGTCCTGCACGTGGCTGTGAGGGAGCTCTTTTTAGAGAGGCCCGACATGCCAGTAGCTGCTTGTAAGCAGCTTCCACTATCCCGGACCCACGCCTATTGGAAGGGGGGAAGGGATGTGGAAAATGTTGTAAAAATAATAAATAAAAATATTCAAAAAGTAGTGTGGATAACTCCGCACAAGCCTTGTTGCTACTATGAGCACAGAAAAAACACTGAGGTACTCTGGGATATGGAGGGGAGGAGAGTTCTAAATTTAACTATTCAGTGCCTTGTTCCTATGGAAGCCGTCCATATCCCAAGAGTACTCCAGTGACCCCTCGTGGATGAAAAAGAAATGGCGCTGGTGAGCTGTGCGGCTAAGCCCCGCCCCTTCCTGGCGCGCTTCAGTCCCACTCAAATTCAAATTCTTTATACTGGTGGGGGTCTTATATACAGTGCCCGGGCACCGAAAATGGCTTTCACCAGTTCCAAAAACCTCAGTAACTGCTGCCCAGGCCCCCCCCCCCCTTCCCCAGCGCCCTGCACCCTGTAAGTGCCGTTGGTGGTGTGTGTGGGAGAATGGAGCGCAGCGCTACCGCTGCGCTGTACCTCCGTTACTGAAGTTTTCTGCCGTCTCATGTCTTCGGTTCTTCTAATACTCACCCGGCTTCTGTCTTCTGTGAGGGGGATGACGGCGCGGCTCCGAGAACAAGCAGCTAGGCGAACCAAGTGATCAAACCCTCTGGAGCTAATGGTGTCCAGTAGCCTAAGAAGCAGAGCCCTTAACTAAGCAGAAGTAGGTCTGACTTCTCTCCCCTCAGTCCCTCGATGCAGGGAGCCTGTAGCCAGCAGGTCTCCCTGAAAATAAAAAACCTAACAAAAGTCTTTCTAGAGAAACTCAGTAGAGCTCCCCTAGTGTGTGTCCAGTCACTCCTGGGCACAAAGTCTAACTGAGGTCTGGAGGAGGGGCACAGAGGGAGGAGCCAGTACACACCCAGTCAAAGTCTTTTTAGTGTGCCCAAGCTCCTGCGGATCCCGTCTATACCCCACGGTCCTTTTGGAGTCCCCAGCATCCTCTAGGACGTAAGAGAAAACCCTGTAATTTTACTTATGGCAAAAACTCATAATAAATGAGTAAGGTTCATTAGGTCTTCAGAGGCTAGGGCGATCCAGAAAAGTCGTCTTGCACATGGTTGACATGAGAAAAAGGTTGACACAAGCAAAAGATCGACATGAAAATGGAAGACACGTATCAAACTCCATACAGTATGTTGTGAATTTTAAATCTTTATCGGTTCCCCCACCAGAAATAGTAGAGGTCAATGTAGGTGAAAATATACGTTATGGTAAGAACTTACCATTGATAACGGTATTTCTCTTAAGTCCACAGGATAACAATGGGATATGATGGAGCATCAGCAGATTGGCACCAATCGATCAAAGCTTTCTGGCCTCCCAGGATGCAACGGGCCCACCCATATATCCCCGCCCACTGGCGCAGGCAAATCAGTTGCATTCCTAAGCACAAGGCAGGAGCATCATGTAGAACCCTAATCAAGTGATAAGAACACACATGCACACCCTTCCGTACAAGAAGGAAGAGGTTAGTGAGTAGAAGGATCCTCAAATCAGGTGCGTCAGGGTGGGATCCCTGTGGACTTAGGAGAAATACCGTTATCAACGGTAAGTTCTTACCATAACGTATATTTATCCGGCAGGGTCCACAGGTTATCCACAGGATAACAATGGGATTACACAAAACAATTTAGTGGTGGGGACGCTCCTGATTGGACAGGAGAACCTTACGCCCGAATTCAGCGTCATGAGAGGCAAAAGTATCCAAGGCATAATGTCTAATGAATGTGTTAATGGAAGACCATGTGGCTGCCTTACATAACTGTTCTGCTGAAGCACCATGTTGTGCTGCCCATGAAGGACCTACCTTAGGAGTAGAGTGAGCAGAGACATTAGCTGGAACAGGGAGATCAGCTTGAGAATATGCTTCTGAAATCGTAATTTGAAGCCATCTTGCCAGCGTCTGTTTAGTAGCAGGCCATCCTCTCTTGTGAAATCTGTAGAGAATGAAGAGAGAATCTGTCTTACTGATGGCACTGGTACGATCCACGAAGATCCTTAATGCACGGACCACGTCCAGCGATGCATCTCCCGCAGAAAGTCCTGATACCTGAAAAGCCAGGACTACAATTACTTCATTAAGGTGGAATTTAGACACCACCTTAGGAAGATACCCAGACCTAGTTCTGAGAACTGCTTTATCTGCATTAAAATAAGGAACGACATGATCGCGCCCCTAAATCTGATACTCTTCTAGCTGATGCCATAGTCAGTAGAAAGAGAACTTTAGCTGTCAACCATTTAAGATCCACTTTACTAAGTGGTTCAAATGAAGCAACTTGCAGGGCTTTCAGGACTAAACATAAGTCCCACGGTACTGTAGGCGGAACAAAAGGAGGTTGAATGCGCAGCATTCCCTGGAAAAAAGTATGCACATCCTGTAAATTGGCAATTTTCTTTTGGAACCATACAGTCAATGCCGATACTTGCACTCTCAAGGAAGCCACCCTCAAACCTTTATCCATTCCTGCCTGAAGGAATGCTAAGACCCTGGAAACTCTGAAAGATTTTGGGTCCACATTTCTTTCACTGCACCAATGAATATAGGCTTGCCATATTCGGTGATAAATACAAGCTGAGGAGGGTTGCCTTGCTCTGAGAATTGTTTGAATTACCTGTTGTGAAAATCCTCTTGACTTCAGGATAGAGGTTTCAAGAGCCACGCCGTCAAAGACAGCCGATCCAGATGTCTGTGATAACAAGGACCCTGCGTCAGTAGGTCTGGACGTTGAGGGAGCAGAAATATAGCATCTAGCGACATTATCTGCAGATCTGTGTACCAATGTCTTCTGGGCCAAGCCGGAGCTATTAGAATCACGGCACCCTTTGCTTGCTGTATTTTCCTCACCACCCTGGGTAATAGGGTGATTGGAGGAAACAGATAAGCCAGAGGAAAGTCCCATCTCACTGACAAGGCGTCCACAAAGATCGCTCTGGGATCCTCTGTTCTTGACCCGTATGCGGGCACTTTGTTGTTCAGACGGGACGCCATGAGATCTATCTCTGGCAACCCCCAATTGTCTACTAGAGTCTGAAAGACCTCCAGGTGTAGAGCCCATTCGCTTGCTTGAATGGTGTGTCGACTGAGAAAGTCCGCTTCCCAGTTTGGGACTCCCGGAACGAACACTGTGGACAAGTCTGGATGATGGAGTTAGGCCCACTTTAGTATGTAACTTACCTCCTTCATCGCTTTTTGGCTGCGGGTTCCTCCCTGATGGTTGAGGTACGCTACTGTCGTTGCATTGTCTGAGCGGATCTGGACTGGTTTTCCTTGAAGAATATCCTTTGACTGAATCAGTGCCATGTATATGGCTCGAAGTTCCAACAGATGTATTGGCAGGCAACTTTCTTCTTTGGTCCATTGTCCCTGGAACCACAATTTTCCAGACACTGCTCCCCAGCTTTGAAGACTGGCATCTGTTGTCAGGATCTTCCAATCTGGTATCCAAAAGGGTCTTCCCTTGCCTAGATGGGATGTTTGTAGCCACCAAGCTAATGACTTTCTTACTTTTACCGAAAGTACCATAGTCTGTTTCTTTATTGTCTGATGTACTCCATTCCATTTGGCAAGAATCGGATGCTGCAGAAGTCTTGAGTGGAATTACGCATATTCCACCATGTCGAATGTTGCACCATCAAACCCATCACTCGCACTGCTGCGTGAATAGATACCGTTTGACTGTGTAACAAGTCCTGAATCCTTGACTGTAGCTTGGATATCCTGTTCCGAGGTAAAAATACTCTCTGCAGACCTGAATCCAGTACAGCCCCCAAGTGAGTCATCCATTGTGATGGAACTAGCGATGATTTTGCCCAATTTTTGAGCCACCCGTGCCTCTGCAGACATGTTATTGTCTGTTGGAAATGACACAGGAGCAATTCCTGTGACTGTGCCAGGATTAAAAGGTCGTTGAGGTATGGAAAAATTCTTATCCCCTGCTTGCCATAACCACCATAATCTTGGTAAATACTCTGGGGGCTGTGGCTAACCCAAAGGGTAAAGCCTGGAACTGAAAATGCTGTTAGAGGATAGCGAACCTGAGATAACACTGATGGTACAATGCTACAGGAACATGTAGGTAAGCATCCTGAATATCCAGGGATACCATATAATCCCCTGGTTCCATGGCCAAAACTATGGAACGTAATGTCGCCATGTGAAACCGCGGTACCCAAATGTATTTGTTTAGCATTTTGAGATTGAGAATGGCCTTAAATGACCCATTTGGCTTCTAAACCAAAAACAGGATGGAGTAAAAACCCTGTTTTCGTTGTGCAGGGAGTACTGGAATGACTACTCCTGACTGAAGCAATTTCTGAACTGCTTCTTCCAAAGCCCTGGTCTTCGTCTCTACCCAAGGTGCAGATCAACCTTCGAGGAGGATGCTTCTTGAAGGGAAAAACGTAACCTAGAGATACCGCTTCCTGCACCCAGGCATCTGTTGTAGACTGCTGCCAGATCTGTGCAAACTGAAGAAGTCGGCCCCCTACCCTGGGGTCCCCCAGGTGGAGGCCCGCACCATCAGGCTGATGGCTTGTCTTCTGGTTTGGAAGCTGGCCCTCTGGTAGCCCAATGCTTTTTTGACTTACCAAACTTATTGTATTGGGGATGCTTGCGATCACTTTTTCCCTTTGTTTTTCCTTGAGACCGAAAGGGACGGAAAACCGGACCCTTAGGTTTAGAATGATATGTGGAAGGAAACTTGACCTTTTTGGAGTCTTCTTCTGACTCCAGAATATCTGTCAATTCTTTACCAAAAAAAATATTTCCAGAAAAAGGCAAAGATTCCAAAACCTTCTTAGATTCTGAATCAGCTTTCCACGTACGTAACCAAACTGCTCTGCGAGCAGCTACAGGCTGAGTATCCCATATCCAAATATCCGAAATACGGAATATTCCGAAATACGGACTTTTTTGAGTGAGAGTGAGATAGTGAAACTTTTGTTTTTTGATGGCTCAATGTACACAAACTTTGTTTAATACACACAGTTATTAAAAATATTGTATTAAATGACCTTCAGACTGTGTATATAAGGTGTATATGAAAAATAAATGAATTGTGTGAATGTAGACACACTTTGTTTAATGCACAAAGTTATAAAAAATATTGGCTAAAATGACCTTCAGGCTGTGTGTATTGAGTGTATATGAAACATAAATGCATCCTGTGCGTAGACTTAGGTCCCATCACCATGATATCCCATTATGGTATGCAATTATTCCAAAATACGGAAAAATCCTATATCCAAAATACCTCTGGTCCCAAGCATTTTGGATAAGGGATACTCAACCTGTATTGTTGAGGCTGATGCCCTAGAAGCAATAGTACCCATATCTAATGCTGCTTCTTCCAAGAATACTGATGCTTGTTTAATATGAGCTATATGGGATTTTTGCTCTCTAGAAGCTAATAGAAAATCCCCTTCCAATGCATCAGCCCAGGCAGCCACTGCCTTTGCCATCCAAGCTGAAGCCATGGCTGGCCTTATGACTGCTCCAGACAGAGAAAATATGTTTTTCAGAAAACCATCCACTCTCCTATCTGTGACATCATTCAATGATGTTGACAGCAAAGGCAATATATAGATTTTCGCACTAATCGAATCACATGCATATCTACTTTAGGAGCAACCTCCCTTTTTAAATGATCCCCAGCTGGAAAAGGATAATTGGAATCCCATTTTTGGGGAATTCTATATTTTTTATTGGGTGTAGTCCAAGACTCTTCCATGATTTCCATCAGCTGATCTGACCCTGGAAACTCAGCCTTAACTGTTTTGGAACGTTTAAACACAGATGCCTTGGTTTTTAACACAGGCTCAGCTGAATCTTCTAAGGATAGAATGGCTTTCATTGCTCTAATTAACTCAGCTATATCCACTGAGCTGAGACCTTCTTCCTCCTCTTCGTATGCTGAAGTAGAGTAGATTGAGCTTTCATCTTCCGATGAATCCTCATGTGTAGCCTGTGAAGGTGAAGATTTACTTACCATCGGTTTATCATCTTGTTTCATTTGGGAAGCTGCTGGGGGAAATGATATACCGTAGGTAGGGAGCTGCATGTATGGGTTAATAGTGTACCCCATTCCCGGTACAGGATCTGTAGGAATTATCTGTTCAGCTATACTGGACAAGGTCTGTGCAAACATAGCCCAAGGTGGATCCATCTGTACCTGACGTTGTACAGGGATCTGCCTTGTATTTTGCTGAAAATCAAAACAATTTGCACATAAACCATCCTGAACCAGATCCTGAGAGGATAATACAGTTTTGCAAGAGAAACATGATATGAGTGTTGATATTGCTGTAAGTGTACCTTCGTCACCTTTGCCGCATGATAAATAATCAGCACTTTCACAGTGTACTACACAATTTGTGACTGTAATCACTTTAAACCTTCTAAAGTATATACAATCTGACCCTACCCATGCACCAGCATTGAGGATCAGAAAAACCAACTGACAAACATATAATAAAGTGAGCAATCACACTAGCAGTCAGTCACATGTTACATATTAGTCATATGAGCACATCATCAACTACAAATACATTTTTAAGTATGTAGGAGAACATACTACTGAATCATGTTTAAACAGATCTAATGTATTCAGACGCAATGCGAAAGAAACCACAGCAAATGTATACAGACTCATATGCAATAGGCACTTATCTAACTATTCATACTCAAAAAAGTAGATAGAGATTTAGTGCTGTATAGCCCGATTGGGATACAGGGAGACTCACCTCGCTTCCAGGATCGATCAATACGTTAGCGAACGCTGAGTGGATCCAGACGCTACTAATGTACACTGCCGCTCCATAAACCTATAGTGAACACAGACGCACCGGTCACACAGCCGCCTATGCTGCGACCGGGTCCCTTCGTGGTAGCGCTCAGTGAACACAGACACATCGGTCACAAAGCCGCCTATGCTGCGCCTGAGTCCCCTCGTGGTAGCGTCTGGGCGGAAGCGAGGAAACAGTTCACGGCGGGAGACTCGGCAGAAACTGGTCATGAACCAGGGGGAGGGGCGACCAGGAGCGTCTGACTCCCCCTGCTGACATGAACCCTATGGATCACGGCCTCATGCTATTCCTGGTGCCTAAGATCCCTAAGGCCTAGAGCTGGTGCACCCGCGGTGGCAGCCACGTCAGCTGTTTGGTAGTCTCCTGCCAATAGTGTGGCTGTGTCCGTATTCCATCTACTAAGCGGAACTGATGCCTTACCTTCTCCCCGTGCTCTAGCCACAGCCTGGTAACGTCTGCTGGACCTGCTAGTATATTGTCAGGAACTGGTGCAGAATCCGGAATTCGGGATCAGGTACCAAGTGGTTGACGTTACCCAGAACAGAGGCGCGGAGTCTAACACGCCGGAAGGTTTTCACCAGGGAACCCCGCAAGGGGATATGGGCTTCGCGGCTTCCGACGTGCAGGTCACGGCCCCCTGTCTGGGTCACTTGATACCTGAACTGGACTGGAGTTATGGTAGAGGTGTTGTATATGACCAACCGCAGGGATACACAAGAACAAACAGGAACTGGAGAAGGTGGCAGGGTGCACACGGCCAGATGGTACGCTGGGGCCGTGGAGATGGAACAGCAGCAGGCACTCCAGGGGTGACACAGGAGGTAGCGGCAGTCGGCAGACTAAAGTCGTCAGCAAGATGTTGAAGCTGGAATTCAATACTGGAACAAGGCAATACCTACTGGACAGATGAACTGAGACCAGAGAGGAACCAGGAAGCAGAACACCACATGGAGTAGTTTCCAGGTAACGAGCTGTAATTACAGAATCCAGACACCTGTGAAGTCAGTTGCTGAGTGCAGGAGCAAAGGCACTGGGAGACAACTATGCAGGAGCTAGCTGTGACCTGTAGTTCCACAAACTGAAGCAAAGGTAATTTATAACAAAAACAAAACATGAGTGCTCAGGATTGTAACATATATCCGACACAGATGCCTGCGAAACAGAACTGTACTCATGGGTAAGCGTTGTCGCGACCCGGTGGAGAGTTGTTGGAGCGACTCTTTCTAAGCCTATAAGATGCTGTTTAGAAAGATCACTCAAAAAAACTAGTAAGAATATAAAAATAACATAAGAAAGCTTAGAGCTGCTAAAAAAACAGCAGCCCTCTGACCATGGTCCGGCTCCTGCCGCACCAAACAAAAAATAATGCACATAAAAACCCTAGACAACGACATGACATACGAAATTGGGATCAAGGACCGCAGAGACGGAGTTATGAGCCACATGCAGGGGAAACAAGAAGGTATCCCCCAAAAAGAGACTGGCAAGTCTCTGATAATACCCATTTACCCCCTTCACAGGTAATAGCTGCCACTGCAATGCAGGGAGGTCACCACGCACCATAGGGGCGGGGCCACACCTGTAGTCTGCAGCCAGTGAAATTAATTGCGAGCCTTGGAAGTGAACCCGAGGTTACAATTGATGTAGCTGGTAAATCTCTAAATTTCCTTGTAGATACGGGGGCGGCCAAGTCAGTGATAAATTCGACCGTGGGCATGAGAACCACTGGTAAAACAATTCCAGCCATGGGAGTAACAGGAGTAGTACGACAATACCCTTTAAGCAAACCAACAGAGGTTACGAATACGATAGGGCCTTTGCATACCAAGCATTCTTTTCTGCTGGCTGCATCAGCTCCGACTAATCTCTTAGGGAGAGATTTACTGTGCAAAATGGGATGCGTCATATATTGTACTCCTGAGGGTGTGTTCTTGGACATACCCGAAAACCACGCTCAGGAAGCGCAAGATATGTTAGACTCCCCAACAAGATTAATGTCACACACTGTTGTTGTAAATAGGTGTCCGTCCAAGGTAGAGGAAATGATTTCCCAGATACCGGAGTCACTTTGGACCAAGGACGGACAAGACACTGGATTGATGGCAAATGTAGCCCCAGTAGTTGTGCAAGTAAAAGATGGTAGGATAGCTCCAAAAATCCCACAGTACCCTCTGAAGCCAGAGGTGGAGTTAGGAGTTTACCCTGTAATAGAGCGCTTGCTACAACAGGGCATTCTAGTAAGGACTTCCAGCACTGCCAATAGCGCCATCTTCCCTGTTAAAAAGAGTGGGGGGAGGGGTTACAGATTAGTACAGGATCTAAGAGGGGTCAACAAAATAGTTGAGAGTCAATTCCCCGTAGTGCCAAATCCAGCTGTTATCCTAATGCAAATCCCTCCCACTGCCAAATTTTTCACTGTGATTGACCTCTGCTCCGCTTTCTTCTCGGTACCTCTGCACCCTGACAGTCAATACTTATTCGCATTTACATACAGAGGAGTTCAATATACATGGACTCGCTTACCACAAGGTTTCATAGACAGTCCAAGTATTTTCTCACAAGCTCTGCATGATTGTTTACAGTCTTTCCAACCAGAGAGTGGATCAGTATTGATCCAGTACGTGGACGATTTACTACTGTGTTCAGATTCACTGGAAGCGTCCCTGAGAGATACGAAACAGCTCCTGTTTCATCTTTCAGACACAGGACACAAGGTTTCCAAAGACATGTTACAATTATGCCAGACCCGTGTGAAGTATTTGGGACAGTCTAACACAAGGACTGAGACACCTTACCGCTGATAGAATTCAAGCAATTCGTGACATGACCCTGCCACAAACCCAGCAACAGATTAGAACGTTTTTAGGAATGTGTGGGTATTGCCGTAACTGGATCCCAGGTTTTTCCATACTAGCCCTACCTTTGCAGGAGATGGTCTCATCAAGTAAACCTGATCGGATTTCGCACACAGACGAATCTGAGACGGCATTTGAAAGACTAAAACAGTGCCTAACACAGGCACCGGCATTAGGTATGCCTGACTATGGGAAACCCTTTGAGCTGTACGGAACAGAGAGTGCTGGTTGCGCAGCAGGTGTCCTAACCCAGAAGCATGGTGATGCCAGCAGGCCGGTAGCCTACTACAGCGCTCAGCTTGACACGGTAGCGCGATCCCTCCCCACATGCTTGCGAAGTGTTGCAGCGATAGCATTGCTAGTTACGAAAAGCGAAGATGTAGTGCTAGGACACAACCTCACAATTCATACGCCCCATGCAGTGTCAGCCTTGCTGAATTCTGCCCAAACCAGACACGTCTCATCAGCGTGGTTTACAAGATGGGAATTGGCATTGATGGCCCCCGTAAACATCACCATAAGGAGATGCAGCGCATTAAATCCTGCAACGTATCTCCCAGGTGTGCCTGCACAGGCACAAAGGGTGGAGGATGAGAGTGATGGTGAAGGAGGATTTAATACAGGGGATGACACGCATGATTGTATGGAATATTTGACCCAAAATTTCACGGCAAGGCCTGACATCAGTGACAACCCACTGGAAGATGTAGATTTTACCTTCTACACTGACGGTAGTTGTCACAGACAGACGGACTCGGGAGACTTGTGTACTGGATACGCAGTCGTAGATGACCAAGGTACCATAGAAGCAGAACCGCTAGGCCCACCTCACTCAGCACAAGTTGCTGAACTGGTTGCCCTAACCAGAGCATGTGAATTGGCTAAGGGCAAGTCAGCCAATATTTACACAGATTCTAGGTACGCCTTCGGAGTAGTCTATGATTTCGGAGCCCTATGGCGCCTCAGAAACTTCATGACGGCAGCTGGCACACCAGTAGCGCATGCAGCCCACATCAAAAGACTTCTAACAGCGATACAGGAACCCGACAGAGTGGCTGTTATCAAGTGTAAAGCTCACACGTATAGCCAAGACCCGATATCACTTGGTAACAGCCGAGCAGACGAAGCTGCTAAATCAGCAGCCGGTACCTCCAGACAGACAGACATCACACAACTGATGGTATTTAATACTGTAAACACACAGAAATTGTGTGAAATGCTAAATTTGTGTTCCCCACAGGAAAAGGCAGTTTGGAGGTCAAAAGGATATGGCCAGGAGTCCTCAGGACTCTGGACAGATGGATATGGTAAACCAGTGGCACCCAGAGCATACCTTCCAAGTCTAGCGGAAGCAGCACATGGGCTGACTCATCTAGGCAAAGAAGGGATGTGTAAGCTAGTAAGAGCTTATTGGTGCGCCCCAGGATTTTCTTCCCACGCGGGTAAAAGAGCGATGACATGTCTCACCTGTTTGAGGAAGAATATCGGAAAGGCAATAGCGACAGAGCCATCCCATATCCCTCCGACAGATGGTCCTTTCCAGGTAATACAGATTGATTTCATACAATTGCCACCTTGTAGAAATTTAAAGTATGTTTTGGTCTGTATAGATGCGTTTTCAAATTGGGTTGAAGCATTTCCTGCGGCCACAAATACCGCTGTATTTACTGCAAAGAAAATTGTGCAGGAATTTGTGTGTAGGTACGGTATCCCTAGAATACTTGAAAGTGATAGGGGTACCCATTTCACAGGTGAAGTCTTTCAAACAATGTGTAAGTTGATGGGAATTAATAGTAAGCTGCATACTCCGTACCACCCCCAGGCGAGCGCGAAGGTGGAAAGAGTAAACAGCACTATTAAAAATAAATTGAGCAAGGTAATGACTGAAACAGGACTGTTATGGCCGGAAGCTTTGTCAATTGTATTATACAGCATCAGAACCACCCCCAGGTCCCCTCTCAATCTGTCTCCCTTTGAAATTCTGTTTGGTCGACAACCCCATGTTATGATTAACCCCCAGGATGATTTGAAATGTAACAATGAAGTAGCCGTAAAGTACTTGGTTAAGATGAGTAAGCAATTGAGGAATCAGAATGATAATCTAAAGTTGGTGATTCCTGATTTGCCAGACAGTAATTGTCATGACATTGAACCTGGGGATTATGTAATGATACGGAATTTTCTACGCTCAGGTTGCCTTATTGACAGATGGGAAGGACCATATCAAGTCTTATTGACCAGCACAACTGCTTTGAAGGTTGCCGAGAGAGAGACTTGGGTCCATACGTCTCATTGTAAAAAGGTTGCGGATCCAGAGAGGTCCCGTGACAAAGAACAGACGGTAGAGGTTGTATCACTAGAGTGTCTGTTCAGGGAGGATTGAGACGACACCTGAGCGCTGAGAATAACAAGACCGGAAGCTTGTCGAGCCAGATTTCTTTTTCCCATTTGTTATTTTCTCCAGTTCCCACCTCCCTCCTATTTCCTTTCCCCCTTCTTATTTTTCCCCTTTTACTCCTCTAAGATGGACTTGCCCCAAGAGACTGTGATCCGGATTTTCCTGTTGACCATGATGTTGACCAGAGCAGTCTGTTTCGGTGAGAGTACCATGGAGGTCGAGAAAGGATCGGGAATGGGTTCTGATGACCAGGATGCAGGCGTAGATTTCCAAGAACAACATAATCTCTGAGTAAAGGCGAGTATCAGAAAACGATCTGGTAGCATTGACAATAGAAGGAATTGTGAAGGATTGTTAGCTGAAGAGAACTGCATCTGTAGGCATTGTGACAATATAGTTGAGGATGGGTGCATAAAGAAATGTCAGTCCAGTTTTAATGTCCACATGGACCGGCATCCATTGAGTGACTATCACTCCTTAGTGGGTAAAGTGTTAAACCAGACAGATTGTTGGGTATGCTCTCAAGTACCTCAAGGCCATAGTAAATCAGGATTAGTACCATTCCCTTTAACTGTAGGAGAGGTACTTGAGCTAAGTGGTGGGAGGCCGGTGGACAAGAGGTTTAATATCTCTAGTCCTCCTAGTTTGAAGCTCCACCAATATCATGTGGATAGGTCCTTAGTGTGCTTTAACATTTCCAATCCCCGAAAGCCGGGAAATTGGGAAGTGTCATGGAGTAACCAAACCATGACATTTTCACACAGAGCCGACAGAATGCCCATAGACACAGAACTTATACGCCAGATAGCCGACCATAGGAAATTCTTTCGGTATAGGTACACCTTAGGAAGGATCATGCGAGTTGGAGAAGTATCACCAGGATACTGTGCACAGATCGTACAAACTGATACGTGTACTAAACAGATGGGAGAATTAGGGTTAGGAGATTTCACATGGAAAATTTGTAACATGATAATGTCATACTCCGTCCCATATGTCCTCCCCGATGATGCATATTTCATATGCGGGAGGAAGGCGTATAAGTGGCTTGCCCCAAACTCAGAAGGGTTATGTTATATTGGAAAAGTACTGCCTGAGGTAATGACTGTATCCCACACTAAAATGAAAGATATTCACCGTGGTGCCCAAGCTCCTTATACTCACACTCATTACGAGCACATCGTTAAACGGCACCTGATAGAGAGAACAGAGCATCCGGCCTCTGACCTGATCCATGAATCCACCGGGATTCAATTCCTAATCGCGTTAGATATCACTCACACCGCCAGAGGAGTGATAAATTACAAATATATATCTGCGCTTGCAAATTTATTAGACAATATCACCGAAATGTATGACGACACATTCAGGTACACTGGGAAAGAGTTACAAGCCTACAAAACAGAACTGGTTCAGCATAGGATGATTCTCAATTACCTCACAGCTGTGACAGGCGGGTATTGTGTTACCCTAGCGACTCAATATGGAATAAAGTGTTGCACGTATATTACAAACAGCACCGAGGACCCGGTCGAGGTCATAGACCAAAAGATGGATGACATCTTGCAATTAAAATGGGAGTTCCGAAGGAAACACAATCTCACCCTTGCTGCTGTGGGTAATGAGCTGACCAGTTGGGTGTCATGGTTGAACCCACGAAATTGGTTCTCTGGTTTAGGAGAATGGGCCCAAGGTATTATCATGGATGTAGGGAAATTTCTTTTGTGTATTCTGGGTGTCATCATATTGGTCGGTCTGATATTTAGATGCGTTCAGGTTTTAACGAAGTGTAAACGTAGTGCCCGAGTGATGAGTTTAAGAAGTGAAGACACTGTACTAACAACGACTGATTTGATTTACGACCCAACCATTGAGACCACGCTGTGATAAAATGTGATTCCACGATCCGTTTCTTTCACCCGTTTCTCCTTTGTTTTTCTCCAAGGTACAAAGACTCGCTTGGAAGAAGGATTTGAAGACCACATTTATACAAAGATTTTTTTATGGACTATGTTCCTGGCCCCCAATATCCCTAGTGACTTTAATGAAAACGCTAGCCCAGAACTTTAGTGATTTAAAATTTTATGGACATTGAAACGGCTTTGCTCGCATTATAGCAAAAGCCCAAAGAGACTACAGTCAACATGTACATCGAGACAAGATATCAGACAAGACCTCAATCAGCAAATGTATATTAAACTCACATAGTTTATGACTGCATTTACCATAATTGATTCTTATCTTCATTTCTACAACCTTCAGGTAATGACACACATAGTCGATAGGGAATATAGGCACAGATATCAGCACTCACATATTGTTATGCACACCAGTGCCTGCAGGAATGTACTGGTGTTTGAACTGTTATGCACACCAGTGCCTGCAGGAATGTACTGGTGTCTGAACAGAGAGGGATGCAAAACAAATTAACTCACAGACAGACTGGGAAATATGACATAACGTACACAGAAGGTGATAGGGTAACAAAACCAACACAGAGTGAACAGAGAAGCCCAGAGGCTAAGAAACTGGGTGTCTCCCTAGTATTAGAAATGCTCAGATGGAAAAAGCAAGATGTTGTGTTTTAATACGTAGAGAACCCGAAATGCTGTTGCTAAGGGCAACAGCAAAACCCTAAAGGGTTACCAACGGGTGTGGCAGTAAACTCCTTGGTCAGAGATGGAATAATAGACACAAGGAGAGTCTCCACAATCCTAATTCTCACTTGCAGGGCCCAGGTTCAGCTTACTGCCACTAAACTGACACATGGACGCCCTGCACAGTGAGAGAGGATTATGCAGGCAGGTCTGAAAGTACAGTCACAAACCAGCTGGGTTCACAGAATAGCAAAAGAACCCCAGCAGGCTAAATGACTGACTCCAGTCTTACTGCTAGGTCTGGATTGGCAGAGTGTAGTACCAAATCCCCAGGCCTATTTGCAGTAAGCAACAACAAATACAAAGCTACACAGTACTGGCTAACTTTCAGGAACTGACTAACCAACAAAGATTCAGCAGCATCTGCTTAACCTGAGAAGAGGCCTTATAAAGCAGGTGCTGTCCACGCCCCCCTCAGACCTCACAGACTGTGAGCACAAAAACCAGCACCGGATCCCCTGCCTGTAACCACTGCATAGCAAAAGACCCGAACCGGAGTATCAGCTGCGCTCAGGTTACTCCGCTAGCACTTGTCTCCCGGTTGCCATGACGACGTGGCAGCACAGGGCAGGAAACCCTAACACATATTCCCCCCAATCATGTATCATCAACTAAAATGTGCTCCCCCATTTTGTTACAACAAAAAGCCGAAAAGAGCTCGGTAAAGTTTGACAGCCCATCCACAGACCCGTAATACGGGATAAGAAGGAATTCAAATGTATACTTCGCAATACCTCGAAGCTTAATTTAAAACACGTACGGCACGATGATACATGACCCCTCAAACATGGATTCATACACACATGCTTCTACTATCTCACTAGGTCATACCTTTTTCACACCTTCCTCTCTTCTCCCTTACCCAATCATAGAAATGTATTTATACATGACATATATTTTTCTCTTTTTGAACTGTTTTAGGAAGTGGCAGTTATTGATGACTGCCAAAGGGTGGACTGTCAAAGTCAGAAAAATATCATGCTACACGTTGCCATATATTCACCTCATGCGCGTGCCTGCTGCACGTGCACATTCTCTCCCGTGCGTGCGGATACTCGCAGCCGCGTCATGGCGCCTCGGCCATGCGCTCGAGCGCGTGGTATGTGCATTTACGGTAGAGTTTGTGTGCGTCTAGCGGGCGACTCAATCGTTAAATAATAAATCCATATAGCAGGTTTTATAGGTAATGTTCCCCTTAGTAATAACTGTAAGTTTGGTTAAAGTGACTTGCTCATGGACATGGGAATCCCTCTTCTCATGATACAAAGGGTCTGTCTAAGGTTGAACAGTGGTGTCTGGTACCTAACCGAAGAGTATATTAATAGCAACAATCCGGTGTTGGTTAGGTAAAGATTAATCGCTCCTGCGTATAGTTATGGCCATTAGTAGATTCTGGACATTTCATATATTTGCGATTCATTACCCATGCGGCGGGAATCTTCAGATTCCCTCCCACCTGAGCTGTTTGAAATAGTCACAGCCCACCTGTTCAAATCCACCTATGACCTTTTGTTATAGTGCAGAGAGACATTCCTGTGTCCAATGAACAATAAGGTTGTAGGGCCCTTTGAAGTACACTGTATGTTGTGTATATAAGGGTCACTGATCCCAGACCGGCCAGTACTCTCTCTTCAACAGTTATCGCTGATAATTGGAGGACTGGATTCCGGTTGCGCCTGCGAGTGTTCCCCGTATGGTATGTTACTCTGTGGCCACTTTGTTACCCGTTTAAATGTTAGTCATTCATTCTTATTTGTTGTATTTGTGTTTGCGATCGTTCACTATTGTGTATATTTCTGTTTAGTTATTCTGTTAGATTTTAATGTTAGCCTGTAGTGTATGAACTGTTCACTGTTTTCTTTTTCCCGTTTACTTAGTTAAATATTGTTAGTAAAGGTGTTGGAACCTTAGCACGGTATTGTGTGTTCATTACATTGCAGAGGGTAATAGGAGCGTCTCGATCGCTCAAACGGTTTTAGGATTAACAAGGTTAAGCAGCGTTATATCGCTGCAGTATTTCAGTACAAGGTTTATAGCATAAGAGTATCCTTTCTGTGTGTTACAGTCAAGGTTTACTGATTGTCATCTTGTGAGCGTCTGCGCCGCTCGTGATCTCCTCGTGGTCCCGAGCGTCCGCTACGCTGGTAGCGTAGCATTACGGTAGTCGCTCGCCTATAGCGTGCTCGACACCAAGCGTAAGCCATGAGCGGACGTGCCGCTCGTGCGTCTCGACCACGGCTAAGCGTCTGCTACGCTAAGTGCGTACCCTTACGGTACCTCATACGCCAATTGCGTACTTAGTCTCTTACCCATATATAGTGAATATTATATGGTAATCAAATCGACATTATCACCACAAACAGATATAAAATTCAGAGCTACTCACGAGATCTAGTCCAATCACGTGATAATGCTCTGTGCCCATATTCCCATTTTAATTTTGAACAACAATAACCTGGGCTGAATTTAAGTTGTACTACCAACTAGTTAAAGATGATAGTGCAGGGTATATATTATCAAGGGTGCCGACAGCTTTGCCAAGCCCCGGCACATTGAGGGGGCGTGGTCAATGCATAGGAGGTGTGGCCAGACGCCCTCTTTAAAGAATAGTAAAAATCATCTAGAAATTGCAGCCATGAAGCGGGCTTGCTTGCGCACGGCGGGGAGGGGCACTGGTGTTTGATCTCCAACAGAGCCAGTTAAAGAGTACACACTCCCTACCCTCTCAGCACCACTGTATATTATTCATACCAACATGTATCCATTCACTAAAGCTGTGTACACATTAGACGATGTGTACCCAACCCGAAATCCCAACAACGGGACCTGGCATGCGGCAAGTGCATACACACTTGCCAATACTGGGTCTGACGGAGGATGTCGCTGGCGACCTGGTAGAGCATGCATATCATGAATACATACTAAACAATATACCCAATATGGAGCTCCCATTCAGGCTACATATCGTCTAGTGTGTAACCAGCTTTACATACGATATACCAACTAGTGCATACTAAACACATATTTTGTCAGAATGATTTGTTAGCAGCTGGGCAAAACCATGCTGCACTGCAGGTGGGGAAGATATAACATGTGCAGAGAGAGTTAGATTTGGGTGGGGTGTGTTCAAACTGAAATCTAAATTGCAGTATAAAAATAAAGCAGCCAGTATTTACCCTGCACAGAAACAATATAACCTACCAAATCTAACTCTCTGCACATGTTATATCTGCCCCACTTGTAGTGCACATGGGGGGTAATTCCAAGTTGATTGCAGCAGGATTTTTGTTAGCAATTGGGCAAAACCATGGAGGTCATTCCGAGTTGTTCGCTCGCAAGGCGATTTTAGCAGTATTGCACACGCTAAGCCGCCGCCTACTGGGAGTGAATCTTAGCTTCTCAAAATTGCGAACGATGTATTCGCAATATTGCGATTACAAACTTCTTAGCAGTTTCAGAGTAGCTTCTGACTTACTCGGCATCTGCGATCAGTTCAGTGCTTGTCGTTCCTGGTTTGACGTCACAAACACTCCCAGCGTTCGCCCAGACACTCCCCCGTTTCTCCAGCCACTCCCGCGTTTTTTCCGGAAACGGTAGCGTTTTTCCCCACACGCCCTTAAAACGGCCTGTTTCCGCCCAGTAACACCCATTTCCTGTCAATCACACTACGATCGCCGGAGCGAAGAAAAAGCCGTGAGTAAAAATACTAACTTCATAGCAAAATTACTTGGCGCAGTCGCAGTGCGGATATTGCGCATGCGCACTAAGCGGAAAATCACTGCGATGCGAAGAAATTTACAGAGCGAACGACTCGGAATGAGGGCCCATATGCACTGCAGGGGAGGCAGATATAACATGTGCAGAGAGAGTTAGATTTGGGTGGGGTGTGTTCAATCTGCAATCTAATTTGCAGTGTAAAAATAAAGCAGCCAGTATTTACCCTGCACAGAAATAAAATAACCCACCCAAATCTAACTGTTTCTGCACATGTTATATCTGCCTCCCCTGCAGTGCACATGGTTTTGCCCAATTGCTATCAAAAATCCTGCTGCGATCAACTTGGAATTACCCCCATGGTTTTGCCCAACTGCTAACAAATTTGCTGCTGTGATCAACTCTGAATTACCTCCACAGAGCGGTGAGGTAACGAACCAACACACAACAATAAGATAGCAGAGTTAACCAAAACAGAGGAAAGCAACGCTAACTATAGAAGGATAGCAATGCTAATTAAACATGGAACAGGGAAAGCAACAGCAAACCCAACCAAACACTTACAACCAGGTAAACAGTAACACGATGCACAGAGGCGGGCGCCCAGTATCCACTACGGACTACAAGAAAAGGAATTACCGGTAGGTATTAAATTCCTATTTTCTCTTACGTCCTAGTGGATACTGGGGAATTCTAGATTACCATGGGGGCGGTCCCAAAGCTCCCAGAATAGGTGGGAGAGTGCCGAGACCCCTGCAAACCGCCTGACCAAACTGAGGGTCATCCTTTGCCAAGGTATCAAACCTGTAGAACTTAATAAAGGTGTACACACCGGACCAAGTAGCTGCCCGGCACAACTGTAAGTCCGAGACACCCAGGGCAGCAGCCCAGGAAGACCTCGTGGAGTGGGCCTGAACAGAACTCGGCAGCGGCAGAGCGGCCGAAGTATAGTCCTGTTGTATAGTAATTTTGAGCCAACGAGCAATGGACTGCTTGGAGGCAAGATGACCAATTTTCTTACCATCATAAAGGACGAAAAGCGAGTCAGACATCCTGTGATGAGCCGTCCTTTTGATGTAAATCTTCAAAGCCCTTACAACATCCAGGGACTTTGGAGCAACTGAGGTGTCGGATAAGACTGGAACCACAATAGGTTAATTCACATGAAAAGCCGATACTGTTAGGGTCTCCTGCCCTGTGCTGCCACGTCGTCATGGCAACCGGGAGACAAGTGCTAGCGGAGTAACCTGAGCGCAGCTGATACTCCGGTTCGGGTCTTTTGCTGTGCAGTGGTTACAGGCTCTGTGCACGGCAGGGGATCCGGTGCTGGTTTTTGTGCTCACAGTCTGTGAGGTCTGAGTGGGGCGTGGACAGCACCTGCTTTATAAGGCCTCTTCTCAGGTTAAGCAGATGCTGCTGAATCTTTGTTGGTTAGTCAGTTCCTGAAAGTTAGCCAGTACTGTGTAGCTTTGTATTTGTTGTTGCTTACTGCAAATAGGCCTGGGGATTTGGTACTACACTCTGCCAATCCAGACCTAGCAGTAAGACTGGAGTCAGTCGTTTAACCTGCTGGGGTTCTTTTGCTACTCTGTGAACTTAGCAGGTTTGCGGCTGTATTCTCAGACTGCCTGCCTAAATCCTGTCTCACTGTGCAAGGTGTTCAGGTATTCAGTTTAGTGGCAGTAAGCTGAACCTGTGCACTGCAAGTGAGGATTAGGATTGTGGAGACTCTCCTTGTGTCTATCATTCCATCTCTGACCAAGGAGTTTACTGCCACACCCGTTGGTAACCCTTTAGGGTTTTGCTGTTGCCCTTAGCAACAGCATTTCGGGTTCTCTACGTATTAAAACACAACATCTTGCTTTTTTCATCTGAGCATTCCTAATAATAGGGAGACACCCAGTTTCTTAGCCTCTGGGCTTCTCTGTTCACTTTGTGCTTATTTTGTTACCCTATCACCTTCTGTGTACGTAATGTCATATTCCCCAGTTTGTCTGTGAGTACATTTGTTTTGCATCCCTATCCGTTCAGACACCAGTACATTCCTGCAGGCACTGGTGTGCATAACAGTTCAGACACCAGTACATTCCTGCAGGCACTGGTGTGCATAACAGTTCAGACACCAGTACATTCCTGCAGGCACTGGTGTGCATAACATATTCAGCAGCCTAATACTCCTGTTGAAATTTTGTGGGAATATGGAGCATACCCCTCAAAATACGTTGCAACAGGTGGTCGATCAGGTGCAGGTCCTGACTCGACAATTTAATGATTTGTCCATTAAAATGCACACCTCCCAGGCCGCTGGCGGAACTCCCGCAGCAGCAGCACCTTCAGGGGTTAAGGAGCCGAAAGTAAATCTCCCGGATCGTTTTTCTGGAAATCGCTCGCAGTTCTTTTGTTTCAAGGAGAGCTGCAAGCTGTACTTCCGGCTTAGGCCTCAGTCTTCAGGGTCGGAGATTCAGCGGGTGGGCATAGTGATTTCCTTGCTACAAGGAGACCCACAGGTCTGGGCATATGGGTTGCAGCCTGACTGTCCGTCGCTTAAAAGTGTTGATGCTTTTTTTACGGCACTGGGCATGTTGTATGATGACCCTGACAAGACGGCCTCAGCCGAGGCTCAGATTTCGATCCTTAAGCAAGGGCGAAGGCCAGTTGAGGTTTACTGTACGGAGTTTCGGAGGTTGGCCCATGATACCCAGTGGAATGACCCAGCCCTGAGACACCAGTACCGAAGAGGTCTTTCTAACCAGATAAGAGACCAACTGGTACAATATCCCTTGCCTGATAGCTTGGATCAGCTCATGCAGTTATCCATCCGGGTGGATAGACGGCTGAGAGAGCGTAGGCTTGAAAGGGAGACCGAGGTTTCCTTCTTTCCCAAGGGAACCTCAGACTCTGAGGAATTTTCCGAGGAGCCTATGCAGATTGGGGCTACCCGCCTCTCCTCGCGTGAGAAGACGCGGAGGAGACAGCAGGGGTTGTGTTTGTACTGTGGGAATAAAGGTCATGTGGTAGTATCATGCCCAGAAAAGCCGGAAAACTTCAGGGCCTGAGGGTGATGGGAAATATCCTGTCAGGCCAGAAGTCAGAATTTCTCAAGAAGACTTTTATCATTCCGGTGACCTTGAAGATCCTCGGTCAAACTGTCAAGACTGAGGCCTTTGTGGACAGTGGGGCCGACTGGGTTTTTATGGACCGCCAATTCGCCCTGAAACACTCTGTTCCCTTAGTACCCTTGGCATCGGAAATTGAGATTTGTGGGTTAAACGGGGAACCATTATCCCAAGGTAAAATTACCTCTTGCACTAGCCAGATTTGTTTGTTTATTGGAGCCACACACTCTGAAAAATTGTCCTTTTATGTGACTGTCTGTACTTTTGCCCCATTGGTGTTGGGGTTACCCTGGTTAAGGGCCCACAATCCTCAATTTGACTGGGTCTCTGGGGAGATTCTTAGTTGGGGTACTGATTGTTTCAGGAGTTGCTTGAGCCTTCCAGTCAGGCTCTCGCAGCTAAGTTTGCCAGGATTGCCAGGGTGTTATGCAGATTTTGCGGACGTGTTCTCCAAAAAAGTTGCAGAGGTACTACCTCCCCATCGCCCCTATGACTGTGCCATTGATTTGTTGCCAAATGCTAAGCTTCCCAAGAGCAGGTTGTACTCCCTGTCACGTCCTGAGACTCAGGCTATGGCAGAGTACATTCAGGAGAACTTGGCTAAGGGATTTATCAGACCTTCACAGTCTCCAGTTGGGTCGGGGTTCTTCTTCGTGGGTAAAAAGGACGGTTCGTTGCGACCCTGCATCGACTTCAGGGAATTGAACCGTATCACGATTAAAAACTCATACCCACTGCCTCTCATTTCGGTCTTGTTTGACCAGCTTCGTACTGCCACCATTTTTTCTAAGATTGACCTATGCGGGGCGTACAATCTAATCCGAATAAGAGAGGGGGATGAATGGAAGACTGCCTTTAATACCCACTCAGGGCATTATGAATATTTGGTGATGCCTTTTGGGCTCTGTAATGCCCCGGCAGTCTTCCAGGATTTCATGAACGATGTACTCAGGGAATATTTGGATAGATTCTTAGTGGTATACTTAGATGACATCCTAATCTTCTCCCATTCCCTGGAGGAACATCGGAAGCATGTACGCTTAGTCCTCCAGAAACTCAGAGACCACCGGCTTGGGGTGAAGCTGGAGAAGTGCGAATTTGAAGTTCAGAAAATCGCATTTCTAGGATATATTAACTCCCCAGAAGGTTTCCAAATGGAGGGTTCCAAGGTACAGGCAGTCCTGGATTGGGTGCAGCCCACTAGTTTGAAGGCGCTTCAGCGTTTCCTGGGCTTTGCGAATTTTTATAGACGATTTATCGCTGGATTTTCGTCTATAGTGGCGCCCTTGGTGGCACTCACTAAGAAAGGGGCGGATGTTGCTCACTGGTCTTGTGAGGCTAAAGCGGCTTTTGCCCGTCTCAAAAGGGCATTTGTCTCGGCCAAGGTGCTGCGACACCCAGATCCAGAGCGTCCTTTTGTGGTGGAGGTGGATGCCTCTGAGATGGGTATTGGGGCAGTGCTCTCTCAGATGGGAGTGTCTGATAATCGCCTTCATCCCTGTGCTTACTTTTCCCGTAAATTTTCGCCTGCCGAGATGAATTATGACGTGGGTAACCGGGAATTGTTGGCTATTAAGGATGCACTCGAGGAGTGGAGACACTGGCTTGAGGGGGCTAAGTTTGTGGTCTCAATTCTCACCGACCATAAGAATCTGGCATATTTAGAGTCAGCGAAGCGTCTCAATGCCAGGCAGGCACGATGGGCTTTGTTTTTTGCTCGCTTTAATTTTTTGATAACATATCGCCCTGGGTCAAAAAACATCAAGGCTGATGCGCTCTCGCGGAGTTTTGCTCCAATCCAGGAGACCACCGAGGAGCCGTTGCCCATTGTGTCCCCATCATGTATTAAAGTGGGCATTACCCAGGACCTCTTGTCATTAGTCCTTAGAGCACAGGAGCAGGCTCCTCCAGACCTTCCGGTAGGTCTTTTGTTTGTGCCTCCTAGGTTAAGACAGCGAGTGTTCCTGGAATTCCATGCCAAGAAGTCGTCAGGTCACCCGGGTATTGCCAGAACTCGGGAGTTGCTATCTAGGGCGGTGTGGTGGCCCTCGGTGGCTAAGGATGTGGATCAGTGGGTTCGGGCATGTGACATCTGTGCCCGAAATAAGACTCCTAGAGGGGTTCCTGTTGGCAAATTACATCCACTCTCTATCCCATCTAAGCCATGGACCCACATTTCAATGGATTTTGTGGTGGACTTGCCCAAATCCTCGGGGATGACAGCCATCTGGGTTGTCGTTGACAGGTTTTCGAAGATGGCGCACTTCGTTCCACTGGTTGGGCTGCCATCGGCCAGACGCCTGTCTGAATTATTTATGCTGCATGTTGTGCGTCTCCACGGGTTGCCACTTGATGTGGTCTCTGACCGCGGATCCCAGTTTGTGGCCAAATTCTGGAGGGCATTTTGTTCCGATCTCCAGATTTCTGTCAGCTTGTCGTCAGGCTACCATCCGCAGTATAATGGGCAGACTGAAAGGGTGAACCAGTCCTTGGAGCAGTTCCTCAGGTGTTATGTCTCCAAGTGTCAGACTGACTGGGTTGCTCATCTGTCCATGGCGGAGTTTGCCTATAACAACGTGGCTCACTCTGCTACAGGGATCTCTCCCTTCCTTTGTGTGTATGGGCATCATCCTAAGGCCAATTCTTTTGACCCCCTGGACTCCACGCCTGGTGGTTCCTCTGTGGTTTCTGTCCTTAGAGGTATTTGGAGGAAAGTGAAGAAAGCCCTTGTGTCTGTGTCATTAGTGACCAAAAGGGTTTTTGATAAGCGGAAAAGACCCTGCAGCTTCAAATTAGGAGACTTCGTCTGGTTGTCTACCAAGAATTTGAAGTTGAGACAGCCATCTCATAAGTTAGGCCCCCGGTTCATCGGCCCTTATATGATCACCAGGGTAATCAATCCGGTGGCATTTCAGTTAGACCTGCCCCGTTCTTTGGGTATCAATAAAACATTTCATTGTTCCCTTTTAAAACGGGCGATTAGTAATCCTTCTTCCAGTGGAAGACCTTCTCCTCTTCTGATACGTGGCCAGAAGGAGTTTGTTGTTGAAAGGATTCTTGACTCCAAGATGGTTCGGTGTCGGCTGTCATTTTTGGTGCACTGGAAGGGGTATGGCCCGGAGGAGCGGTCGTGGGTGCGCAGTTGTGATCTTCATGCCCCCAGACTGATACGCTCTTTCTTCTCGCAGTTCCCCGATAAACCCGGTGGTAGGGGTTCTTTGACCCCTCGTCAGAGGGGGGGTACTGTTAGGGTCTCCTGCCCTGTGCTGCCACGTCGTCATGGCAACCGGGAGACAAGTGCTAGCGGAGTAACCTGAGCGCAGCTGATACTCCGGTTCGGGTCTTTTGCTGTGCAGTGGTTACAGGCTCTGTGCACGGCAGGGGATCCGGTGCTAGTTTTTGTGCTCACAGTCTGTGAGGTCTGAGTGGGGCGTGGACAGCACCTGCTTTATAAGGCCTCTTCTCAGGTTAAGCAGATGCTGCTGAATCTTTGTTGGTTAGTCAGTTCCTGAAAGTTAGCCAGTACTGTGTAGCTTTGTATTTGTTGTTGCTTACTGCAAATAGGCCTGGGGATTTGGTACTACACTCTGCCAATCCAGACCTAGCAGTAAGACTGGAGTCAGTCGTTTAACCTGCTGTGGTTCTTTTGCTACTCTGTGAACTTAGCAGGTTTGCGGCTGTATTCTCAGACTGCCTGCCTAAATCCTGTCTCACTGTGCAAGGTGTTCAGGTATTCAGTTTAGTGGCAGTAAGCTGAACCTGTGCACTGCAAGTGAGGATTAGGATTGTGGAGACTCTCCTTGTGTCTATCATTCCATCTCTGACCAAGGAGTTTACTGCCACACCCGTTGGTAACCCTTTAGGGTTTTGCTGTTGCCCTTAGCAACAGCATTTCGGGTTCTCTACGTATTAAAACACAACATATTGCTTTTTTCATCTGAGCATTCCTAATAATAGGGAGACACCCAGTTTCTTAGCCTCTGGGCTTCTCTGTTCACTTTGTGCTTATTTTGTTACCCTATCACCTTCTGTGTACGTAATGTCATATTCCCCAGTCTGTCTGTGAGTTAATTTGTTTTGCATCCCTATCCGTTCAGACACCAGTACATTCCTGCAGGCACTGGTGTGCATAACAGTTCAGACACCAGTACATTCCTGCAGGCACTGGTGTGCATAACAGATACCACTATTGGCAAAAACTGTGGGCGAGTTCTGAGCTCCGCCCTATAACACCAAGTAAGGGCTCTTACAGGACAAGGCCCCCAATTCCGACACACGCCTAGCTGAAGCCAAGGCCAGTAACACAACAGTTTTCCATGTCAGGTATTTTAAGTCAACCCTATGAAAGGGTTCAAACTAATCCGACTGGAGAAAGGTCAAAACCACATTTAGGTCCCACGGAGCCGTGGGAGGAACAAAGGGTGGCTGAATGTGCAAACACCCCCTTAAGAAAGGTCTGTACTTCAGGAAGCACCACTAGTTGCTTCTGGAAGAAGATAGAGAGAGCTTAAATCTGAACCTTGATGGAGCCTAATCGTAGGCCCTTACCCACTCCTGCTTGCAGGAACAGAAGAAATCGGCCCAGACGACCCTCACCCCAAGAAACATATTTCTTCCATGGTAATGTGGTAATGTTTGGAGGTAACCACCTTATGGGCCTGAACCATAGTGGAAACTACCTTGGAGGGAAGACCCTTCCTGGTTAAAATTTCCCTCTCAACCTCCAAGCCGTCAAACCTAGCCGCTGTAAGTCTGGATAGACGAACGGTCCTTGTTGAAGAAGGTCCTTGAGAAGCGGCAGAGGCCAGGGATCCTCCAACGACAGGGTCAGGATGTCCGCCTACCAGGCCGGTCGAGGCCAATCTGGGGCAATGAAGAGGAATTGGAGGAAACAGGTAAACGAACTGGTAAGTCCACATGTCAGAGCGTCCACCGCCACCGCTTGCGGTTCCCTCATTCTGAAACAGTAACGACGGAGCTTCTTGTTGAGCCGAGAAGCCATCAGGTCTATCTGTGGACAACCCCACCTGTGAACCAACTGTTGAAACACCTGAGGGTGGAGGCCTCATTCTCCCGGATGGAGGTCGTGCCTGCTGAGGAAGTCCGCTTCCCAATTGTTCACTCCTGGAATGTACACTGCAGAGATGGCCCTTGTGTTAGCTTCCATCCAGAGGAGTATTCTTGACACCTCTCGCATTGTGGCCCTGCTTCTGGTTCCTCCATGTCAGTTGATGTATGCCACTGCCGTGGTGTTGTATGACTGCACCTGGATGGCCTGATTCCGAAGAAGGAATGAGGCCCGTATTAGAGCATTTGAAAATTGTCCTGAGTTCCAGGATGTTGACTGGAAGAGCTGATTCCTGAAAGGACCACGTCCCCTGGAACCGCGCACCTTGAGTCACGGCCTCACAACTCCGGAACCTGTTATCCGTTGTCACCAGCGTCCATGACTGGATGTTGAAACTCCGACCCTTCACCAGATGGGGAACTTGTAGCTACCATAGCAGGGATATCCATGCTTTCAGTGATAGGGCTATAAGCTGATGCATGTGCAGGTGAGAACACAACCATTTGTCCAACAAATCCGGTTGAAACGGTCACGCATGGAACCTGCCATACTGTATCGCCTCGTAGGAGGCAACTATTTTGCCCAGTAAACGGATGCAAAGATGAATTGAGACAACGCAAGGATTCAGCACCAACTGGACCATAGACTGAATAGTTGAGGCCTTGTCCATAGGATGGTAAACCTTCTGAAACACTGTATCCAGGATCATCCTCAGGAACTGAATTCTCTGAGATAGTTCCAAGTGAAATTTCTGGAAATCGAGTATCCATCCATGATCCGTAAGCACATGGGTAGTCAAGTCTATACTGTGCAGTAGCTATTCCCTGGAAACCACTTTTATCAGGAGATTGTCCAGGTACGGAATTATTTGGACACCCCTCATGCGCAGCTGCAGCATAATTTCCGCCATGACCTTTGTGAAAACATTCAGGGCTGTGGAGAGACCGAAGGGTAATGCCTGAAACTGGAAATGTTGGTCCAGAATCGCGAACCTGAGGAACGCCTGGTGAGGAGGCCAAACTGGGATATGCAGGTATGCGTCCTTTATATCCAGGGACACCAGAAACTCCCCCTCCTCCAGATTCGCTATCACTGCTCTCAGGAATTCCATCTTGAATTTGAACACCCAAAGATACGGGTTCAGAGATTTGAGGTTCAAGATAGGCCGTACCGAGCCATCCAGCTTCGGAACCACAAAGAGACTTGAGTAAAACTCCTTTGTGTGCTGTTGAGGAGGCACTGGAACAGTAACTCCTGTAGAAAGCAGTCTTTGCACTGCCTGCTGTAAGGAAGGGATCCAGTAACTAGGTCGACAGGGTTTCTAGGTCGACAGGTCAAAAGGTCGACATGCATTTTTCACATTTTTTTTTTTTTTTTTTAACCTTTTCATACTTAGCGATGGACTACAATTGGGAACGGTAACCTGTGCCGAGCACAGCGGTAGCAGAGCGAGGCACCTTGCCCGAAGCATGGTGAGCGAAGTGAGGGGACACAGTGCACTAATTGGGGTTCCCGGTCACTCTACGAAGAAAACGACACAAATAAACATAAAAAACATGTCGACCTTTTGACCTGTCGACCTAGAACATGTCGACTTAGAGACCCTGTCGACCTAGTTACTGTCGACCAATAGTGGTCAACCTAGACACTGTCGACCTAGTTACTATCTACCTTCCATACCACACCCATAAGGAAACCCTTGCTTCCTGTAAAGCTGGCAAACCTGACTTGAAGAATCTGGGAGGAGGAAGTCCCTGGAATTCCAGCCAGTATCCTTGGGATATGAGGTCACTCACCCAAGGTGTCCATATGTAGGCGAAGTGTTGAAACGAGCACCTACCTGAAAGTCGCCTTGATGCTGCGGCTGTCACGCGGGGGGCTTTGTGGAAGAGAATCCTGAGGCCTGGTCCGCAGGTCCAGCAACTGCTGGTTTACGGTACTTACCACGAGTTCCTCTAGCAGCATTGGAGGCACTTCTGGCTTTCCCTCTGAATCTGGCCACCTGAAAGGACTGCAGAGAGGGTCTAGGATAGGGATGCCTGGCAGGTGGCGGAACAGATGGCAGATACATAGATTTACCTGCAGTTGCCTGAGAAATCCACTTGTTCAGTTCTTCCCCAAACAATGAATCACCTGTAAAAGGAAGGTTTTCAACCGCTTTTTTGGAATCAGCAACTGCTGACCATTGACGTAGCCACAGAGCTCTACAAGCCGATACTGCCATAGCAGTAATACGTAAATGATACCAAGTTGTTTGACAGCCTCACTCAAAGTTTGCAGCATCTTGGATGTGTTGTAGTAACGTAACTATCTCTTCCTGAGGTAGTGTGAGCAACCCTTTCAAAATTTCATCAACCATTTTACCATGGCTCTAGAAATCCAGCTGCATTCTATGGTAGGGCGTTGGGCAACCCCTGCTGCAGTATAAATTGATTAAAGAGTGGTTTCAATCTTACGATCAGCTGAGTCTTTAAGGGAAACAGCCCCCGGGACAGGTAAAACTATCTTACGTGACAGTATGGATACAGAGGTATCCACCGTCTGCAGGGTTTCCCAGACCTTCCTATCCTCTGCAGGAAAAGAATTCAACACCCGTTTAGGGGTAATAAATTTCTTGTCAGGATTAATCCATACTGCCCTAGCCAGGGAATCTAACGCCTTAGAAACCGGGAAGGTAGCAGAGGACTTAGGCTTCACATTAAAATATGATTCCTCTGCCTGCTCTTCCTTCTTATGAGAGATGTTAAGCACCTCTCTAATGGCATAAATGAGGGCTTCAACACCCGGGGACAGGGAATCATCCTCGTCCACCTCAACCTCTCCCACATCAATCTCTGGTAGTTCAGAATCAGAGTCAGATTGTAATAATTGAGGAAGAGTGCGTTTGTGAGAGACCAACCTGGGCTGAGGAGCCTGTCTGTGGTCGGCAGCAGTTACCATAAATGTGTCCATAGTTTGTTTCAGGGCTTGCCTTTCTTGCTTAGCCGTAGCTAGCTTTGAATTAACATTGGAAATCAAAGTTTTAAATTATTCCATTCACTCTGGTGCCTGTACCTCACTACCTTGTGAAGGAATTGAGCATTGGGTACACATCAGTGAACCTTGTGAGGAAGGTGTAAACTTAGCTGTGCATAAAGTACACACAGACTTATTTGCAGACATGCTTGTACACAGATTAGTATGAAAAACACAGTAATAATAGTGAGATAAGCACACTAACCCGGACCACCCTGAAAGGAGTGACAGTGACAGAGATATGGGAACCAGCACCCCGCTGGGTGACCTCTTAGTGCAATTTTCCTCACAGCAATAAAACCGCTGAACTAGCGCTCCCCCCTCACTACAAGCCCCTGGTACAAGTTTACAATGGTGCTTCAGTGGGTCCTGGAGGAGCAGTGTCCGCGTGCATCCTGTGAAGCAGCAGCAGGAAATGGCATCATTTACCTTCTGGTCCCGCTCTCTGGGAAGCCCCCCCCCTAATGGCCTGCGGTCCCTTCATCAGTTTTTTTAAACTGGCTGTCTATATTTTTGTAAAATGAGAGCACAGAACCCCCGGTTACTTGCTTGCCAGTCTGGGTAGTCAGTGTGCACCACGGCCAGGAGCCGGGTGGACACTGTCCCTACCGGGGACCCAGTAACCGGGTCCCCGGTGTAACACTCACTGCACCGCGTCATGGTCCCTCTTCGGCATCTGTTAAGGGGTGACGGCATGCTGCCGGCGTGGGCTCACCCTCTGGGAGAGTGAGCACATCACCTCAGGAGCTCAGTGTCCTATCAGCTAGGATGACAAACCTTTAACTCTAAGGAAGTTGGTTCGGTCCCCCCCTTAAGTCCCACGACGCAGGCAGACTGGTTGCCAACCAGTGCTGCCTGAAAATAACAAACAAAAAATAGGATTTTAATACCTACCGGTAAATCCTTTTCTCTTAGTCCGTAGAGGATGCTGGGGTCACATCAAGAACCATGGGGTATAGACGGGATCCGCAGGAGACATGGGCACTTTAAGACTTTCAAAGGGTGTGAACTGGCTCCTCCCTCTATGCCCCTCCTCCAGACTCCAGTTATAGGAACTGTGCCCAGGGAGACGGACATTTCGAGGAAAGGATTTATTGTTAAACCACGGTGAGCATCTTACCAGCTCACACCTCAAGCATGCCGCAGAATGTGGCATTCAACAGAATACAAGCCAACGGCATGAACAATTGCAGCACCAGGCTGACAAGAAACGTAACACAACATGTGTGTAACCACAAATAATCACTGGAGATACAGTACGCACTGGGACAGGCGCCCAGCATCCTCTACGGACTAAGAGAAAAGGATTTACCGGTAGGTATTAAAATCCTATTTTCTCATACGTCCTAGAGGATGCTGGGGTCACATCAAGAACCATGGGGTTATACCAAAGCTCTAGAATAGGCGGGAGAGTGCGGATGACTCTGCAGCACCGATTGAGCAAACGTGAGGTCAACCTCGGCCAAGGTATTAAAACTGTAAAACTTAGCCAAATTGTTTGCTAAATGGCTGCTCGGCAAAGTTGCAATGCCGAGACTCCCCGGTCAACCGCCCCAGACGAGCCCACCTTTCTAGTAGAATGGGCCTTCACCTATTTCAGTAACGGCAATCCTGCCGTGAGATGAGCATGCTGAATCGTACCACAGATCCAGCGCGCAACGGTCTGCTTGGAAGCAGGACACCCAATCTTGTTGGGAGCAAACAGGACAAACAGAGCCTGTGTTCCTAAACGGAGCCATCCTGGCGACATAAATTTTCAAAACTCTGACCACATGCAGAGACTTCGACTCAGCGAAGGCGTCGGTAGCCACAGGCACCACAATAGGTTTGTACATGTGGAAAGAAGAAACCACCTTCGGTAGAAATTGTTGACGAGTTTCCAACTCAGCTCTATCTTCATGGAAGATCAAATAAGGTCTCTTGTGAGACAAGGCCGCTAACTCCTCCTTACTTAAAGGTTCAAACCAATGTGATTGAAGGAACTGCAACACCCCATTAAGATCCCATGGTGCCAATGAGGCACAAATGGAGGTTGGATGTGCAACACGCCCTTCACGACAGTCTGAACTTCTGGAAGGGAGTCCAATTTATTCTGAAAGAAACCCGATAAGGCCGATTTTAATTGAGCCCAAGTTTAGGCCCGCATCCACACCTGCTTGTAGAAAATGGAGAAAATGTCCTAGCTGAAAACTCTGCCGTAGGAGTCTTCTTGGATTCACACCAAGAAACTTATTTTCTCCAAATACGGTAGTAATGTTTAGACGTTACCCCTTTTCTAGCCCGAATAAGTGTGGAGAACTAATTCCGTGGGAATTCCCTTACGTCAAACGTAGCCGCGGTAAGTCCTAATACACGCATGGCCCCTGCCGCAACAGCTCCTTGCGCAAAGGAAAAAGCCAGGGATCTCCCATGAGTAATTCCTGAGATCTGGATACCAAGCTCTCCTTGGCCAGTCTGGGACCATGAGGCTTGCTCGAATTTCCTTTTTTATGATCCCAGAACTTTTGGAACGAGAGAAAACGTAGGGAATACATATACCGACTGAAAACACCCACGGTGTCACCAGTGCATTCAACGGTCCTGTTTGAGGGTCCCTTGACCTGGAACTATGAAGTTTCTTGTTGAGACGAGATGCCATTATTCCTACTTGAGGAAATCCCAACGACATGTCACCTCTTCGAAGACTACTTGGAGGAGGTCTCCCCTCTCCTGGATGGAGATCGTGTCTGCTGAGGAAGTCTGCTTCCCAGTTGTCCACTCTTGGAACGAACATCGCCGACAGAGCACTTGTATGTTTTTCCGCCCAGCGGAAAATCCTTTTGGTTTCTGCCATTGCTGTTCTGCTTTTTGTTTGTAGAAAACCGTTGTAAACGGCCCTTAACTCTAGACCGTTTATGTGGTGACAAGTTTCCTAACTTGACCATTTTCCTTGGAAGTTTTCCCCCTGTGTGACTGCCCCCCCCTCCCCCCGCCTTGGAGGCTTGCATCCGTGGTCGCTAGGATCCAGTCCTGGATCTCGAACCTGCGCCCCTCTAGGAGGTGAGAACTGCGCAGCCACCACAGGAGTGAGATTCTGGTCTTGGAAGACAGGATTATCCTCCGGTGTATGTGTAGGTGGGAACCGGGCCACTTGTCCAACAGGTCCCACTGGAACACCCTGGCATGGAACCTGCCAAACTGAGTGGCCTCGTAGGGCGCAACCATCTTTTCCAGCAACCGAATGTATTGATGAATTGACACTCTTGCTGGTCTCGGAATTTGTTTGACCAGACTCTGGATCTCCAGAGCCTTTACCACTGGAAGAAAAAAAACTCTATAGTTCTGTGTCTAGTATTATTCCCAAAACCGACAACCGCGTCGTTGGGACCAACAGTGATTCCGGCAAGTTCAGGAGCCAACCATGTTGTTGAAGAACTGTCAGGGAGAGTGCAATGTTTTGCACCAACTGGTTCCTTGACCTCGCCGTTATCAGGAGACCGTCCCAGTACGGGATAATTGTGACTCCTTACTAGCGACGGAGAACCATCATTACCACCATCACCCTGGTGAAAATCCTTGGAGCCGTGGACAGACCAAACGGCAACGTCTGAAATTGGCAATGACAACCCTGAATTGCAAACCTCAGGTAAGCCTAATGCGGAGGAAAAATAAGATTTTATACCTACCGGTAAATCTATTTCTCCTAGTCCGTAGAGGATGCTGGGGACTCCGTAAGGACCATGGGGTATAGACGGGCTCCGCAGGAGATAGGGCACCTAAAAAGAACTTTTACTATGGGTGTGCACTGGCTCCTCCCTCTATGCCCCTCCTCCAGACCTCAGTTAGAGAACTGTGCCCAGAGGAGATGGACAATACAAGGCAGGATTTAGAAATCCAAGGGCAAGATTCATACCAGCCCACACCAATCATACCATGTAACCTGGATCATACATAACCAGTTAACCGTATGAACAATAACAGTAACGGTCCAAGACCGATTCCAACTGTAACAGAACCCTTATGTAAGCAACAACTATATACAAGTCTTGCAGAGTTTCCGCACTGGGACGGGCGCCCAGCATCCTCTACGGACTAGGAGAAATAGATTTACCGGTGCACTGGGACGGGCGCCCAGCATCCTCTACGGACTAGGAGAAATAGATTTACCGGTAGGTTTAAAATCTTATTTTCTCTTACATCCTAGAGGATGCTGGGGACTCCGTAAGGACCATGGGGTTTATACCAAAGCATCCAATCGGGCGGGAGAGTGCGTATGACTCTGCAGCACCGACTGAGCAAACGCTAGGTCCTCATCAGCCAGGGTATCAAACTTGTAGAATTTAGCAAAAGTGTTTGACCCCGACCAAGGCCAATATTTACTAAGAATTCGAGTTTGTCCGTTTTGTGTTTTTTTTTTTAAGTCCTAATCCGGGAATTCACTAAGCACCAATCTCGGCAGTGTTTGGACTATTCGTAATGGTTTGAATGACAACGTTCACAAATACGAATGAATAGACCATCGGTCAAACGCGGCTGTTATTTCATAGAATACGGGCATTCACTATTCATTCGTATTTGGGTGTTAGTTTCTGAGTGCTCAAGTGCGGGTCTGTTTTTTTCCGATTCGTTAAAAAAAGCAGCAATAAAATAGACTGCTTTTTCCAGTCGAGTTTGGATAACCATGCACGGATCAGTGAGATCTGTGCATGGTTATCTATGTGAAAGGGTCTGTTTAGTGTAAAATCTGGAAAAAAAATTGCGTGGGGTCCCCCCTCCTAAGCACAACCAGCCTCGGGCTCTTTGAGCCGTCCTGGTTGAAAAAATATGGGGGGAAAAATGACAGGGGTTCCCCCATATTTAATCAACCAGCACCGGGCTCTGCGCCTGGTCCTGGTTCCAAAAATACGGGGTACAAAAAGCGTAGGGGTCCCCCGTATTTTTGAAACCAGCACCGGGCTCCACTAGCTGGGGAGATAATGCCACAGCCAGGGGACACTTTGATATCGGTCCCTGCGGCTGTGCCATTAAAACCCCAACTAGTCACCCCTGGCCCGGGGTACCCTGGAGGAGTGGGGACCCCTTCAATCAAGGGGTTCCCCCCCCCCTCCCCTCCAGCCACCCAAGGGCCAGGGGTGAAGCCCGAGGCTGTCCCCCCCATCCAAGGGCGGCGGATGGGGGGCTGATAGCCTTGTGTGAAATTGTGAATAATGTTTTTAGTAGCAGTACTACAAGTCCCAGCAAGCCTCCCCCACAAGCTGGTACTTGGAGAACCACAAGTACCAGCATGCGGTGGAAAACCGGGCCCGCTGGTACCTGTAGTACTACTACTAAAAAAATACCCCAATAAAAACAGGACACACACACCGTGACAGTACAACTTTATTACATACATGCACACCAACATACACACATACTTACCTATGTTCCCACAAGGCTCGGTCCTCTTCTCCATGTAGAATCCTAGGGGTACCTTTGAAAAAAATTATACTCACATAATCCAGTGTACCTTCTGTTCTTTGTATAATCACGTACTTGGCAAAATAATAAAACGGAAACCTGACCACGCACTGAAAGGGGCCCCATGTTTACACATGGGACCCCTTTTCCCGACTGCCAGGACCCCCCCTGACTCCTGTCAAAGAGGGTCCCTTCAGCCAATCAGGGAGCGCCACGTCGTGGCACTCTCCTGATTGGCTGTGTGCTCCTGTAGTGTCTGTCAGGCAGCACACGGCACAGATACAATGTAGCGCCTATGCGCTCCATTGTAGCCAATGGTGGGAACTTTGCGGTCAGCGGTGAGGTTACTTTCGGACAACCGCTGACCGCAAAGTTCCTACCATTGGCTACAATGGAGTGCATAGGCGCTACATTGTATCTGTGCCGTGTGCTGCCTGACAGACACTACAGGAGCACACAGCCAATCAGGAGAGTGCCACGACGTGGCGCTCCCTGATTGGCTGAAGGGACCCTCTTTGACAGGAGTCAGGGGGGGTCCTGGCAGTCGGGGAAAGGGGTCCCATGTGTAAACATGGGACCCCTTTCAGTGCGTGGTCGGGTTTCCGTTTTATTATTTTGCCAAGTACGTGGATTATACAAAGAACAGAAGGTACACTGGATTATGTGAGTATAATTTTTTTCACAGGTACCCCTAGGATTCTACATGGAGAGAGGACCGAGCCTCGTGGGAACATAGGTAAGTATGTGTGTATGTTGGTGTGCATGTATGTAATAAAGGTGTACTGTCACGGTGTGTGTGTCCTGTTTTTATTGGGGTATTTTTTTAGTAGTAGTACTACAGGTACCAGCGGGCCCGGTTTTCCACTGCATGCTGGTACTTGTGGTTCTCCAAGTACCAGCTTGCGGGGAGGCTTGCTGGGACTTGTAGTACTGCTACTAAAAACAATATTCACAATTTCACACAAGGCTATCAGCCCCCCATCCGCCGCCCTTGGATGGGGGGGACAGCCTCGGGCTTCACCCCTGGCCCTTGGGTGGCTGGAGGGGGGGGGGGGACCCCTTGATTGAAGGGGTCCCCACTCCTCCAGGGTACCCCGGCCAGGGGTGACTAGTTGGGGTTTTAATGGCACGGCCGCAGAGACCGATATCAAAGTGTCCCCCGGCTGTGGCCTTATCTCCCCAGCTAGAGGAGCCTGGTGCTGGTTTCAAAAATACGGGAGACCCCTACGCTTTTTGTCCCCCGTATTTTTGGAACCAGGACCAGGCGCAGAGCCCGGTGCTGGTTGATTAAATATGGGGGAACCCCTGTCATTTCCCCCCCCATATTTTTTCAACCAGGACCGGCTCAAAGAGCCCGAGGCTGGTTGTGCTTAGGAGGGGGGACCCCACGCAATTTTTTTCAGAATTTTTTAGACTTTAAACAACTTTTTAAAGTACACAATGAAGCCCTGCAGGGCTCTCACAGATCCGGCCGGGATTCCTTGTGTTTTTTCAGGCAGTGTTTTACTCATCACTCCCGTAAAACACTGCCTGATATTACGAATCACATCGACATCGGAAAAAACGATTGTGCAAAACTCGGCAGCTTAGTGAATAACCGTATCAGGATTCAAAAAGTTGCAGTAAAATGTACCCAATACCATTCGTGTTCAAACACCCTTAAAAACGGCAAAAACACGAATATTAGTAAATAAACCCCCAAGTCGCCGCTCGGCAAAGCTGTAATGCCGAGACGCCTCGGGCAGCCGCCCAAGTAGAGCCCACCTTCCTAGTGGAATGGGCCTTAACCGAATTTGGTACCGGCAATCCAGCCGTAGAATGAGCCTGCTGAATCGTATTACAGATCCAGCGAGCAATAGTCTGCTTCGAAGCAGGTGCGCCAATCTTATTAGCAGCATACAGGACAAACAGAGCCTCTGTTTTCCTAATTCTAGCCGTCCTGGCTACATAAATCTTTAAGGCCCTGACTACGTCCAGGGATCTGGAATCCTCCAGGTCACTTGTAGCCACAAGCACCACAATAGGTTGATTCATATGGAATGAAGAAACCACTTTAGGCAAAAATTGCGGCCGTGTCCTCAATTCAGCTCGATCCACATGAAAAATCAAGTAGGGGCTCTTGTGTGACAAAGCCGCCAATTCTGACACTCGCCTTGCTGATGCTAAGGCCAACAACATGACCACCTTCCAGGCAAGAAATTTCAACTCAACCTTGTTAAGCGGTTCAAACCAGTGTGATTTTAGGAACTGCAACACCACGTTCAGGTCCCATGGTGCCACTGGAGGCACAAAAGGGGGCTGGATGTGCAGCACTCCCTTTACAAACGTCTGGACTTCTGGAAGAGAAGCCAATTCCTTCTGAAAGAAAATCGAGAGGGCCGAAATCTGTACCTTAACAGAGCCTAATTTCAGGCCCATATCCACTCCTGTCTGTAGGAAGTGGAGAAAACGACCCAGATGAAAATCTTCCGTAGGTGCATTTTCTTGGTCTCACACCAAGACACATACTTTCGCCAGATACGGTGATAATGTTTTACCGTCACCTCCTTCCTAGCCTTTATTAAAGTAGGGATGACCTCTTCCGGAATCCCCTTTTTCTCTAAGATTCGGCGTTCAACCGCCATGCCGTCATACGTAACCGCGGTAAGTCTTGAAATACACAGGGCCCCTGTTGCAACAGGTCTTCCCTCAGAGGAAGAGGCCAGGGATCTCCTGTGAGCATCTCTTGTAGATCCGAGTACCAGGCCCTTCGAGGCCAGTCTGGGACAACGAGTATCGTCTGTACTCTTCTCGTCTTATGATCCTCAACACTTTTGTGATGAGAGGAAGAGGAGGAAACACGTAGACCGATTTGAACACCCACGGTGTTACCAGAGCGTCTACTGCTACTGCCTGAGGGTCCCGAGACCTGGCACAATACCTCCGAAGCTTTTTGTTGAGGCGTGACGCCGTCATGTCTATTTGAGGAGTTCCCCAAAGACGCGTTACGTCTGCAAAGACTTCTTGATGAAGTCCCCACTCTCCTGGATGGAGATCGTGTCTGCTGAGGAAGTCTGCTTGCCAGTTGTCCACTCCCGGAATGAAGACAGCCGACAGAGCGCTTACGTGATTTTCCGTCCAGCGAAGAATCCTGGTGGCTTCCGCCATCGCGACTCTGCTTCTTGTCCCGCCTTGGCGGTTCACATGAGCCACTGCTGTGACATTGTCTGATTAAATCAGAACCGGTAGGTTTCGAAGAAGACTCTCCGCTTGTCGAAGGCCGTTGTAAATGGCCCTGAGTTCCAACACATTGATGTGCAGACAGGACTCCTGGTCTGACCATAGTCCCTGAAAATTTCTTCCTTGTGTGACTGCTCCCCACCCTCGGAGGCTCGCGTCCGTGGTAACCAGGATCCAATCCTGAATTCCGAACCTGCGACCCTCCAGCAGGTGAGTACTTTGCAACCACCACAGGAGAGACACCCTGGCCCCTGGGGACAGCGTTATTTTCCGACGTAAGTGCAGATGGGACCCGGACCACTTGTCCAGAAGGTCCCATTGAAAAGTCCTTGCATGGAACCTTCCGAAGGGAATGGCCTTGTAGGCCGCCACCATTTTTCCCAGAACTCGAGTGCATTGGTGAACTGACACCCTTTTCGTTTTTAGCAGGTCTCTGACCATGTTCTGGATGTCCTGGGCTTTCTCCAGTGGGAGAAAGACCTTCATTTGTTCCGTATCCAGTATCATACCTAGGAACGTTAGCCGAGTTGTCGGAATCAACTGTGACTTCGGTAGATTTAGAATCCAACCGTGTTGCTGGAGCACTCTCAGAGAGAGCGCCACGCTGCTCAGCAATTTCTCTCTGGATCTCGCTTTTATTAGGAGATCGTCCAAGTATGGGATAATTGTAACTCCATGCTTGCGCAGGACCACCTTCATTTCCGCCATTATCTAGGTGAAAATCCTCGGGGCCGTGGAAAGCCCAAACGGCAACGTCTGAAATTGGTAATGACAATCCTGTACAGCGAATCTCAGGTATTCCTGATGGGGGGAATATATGGGGACATGAAGGCACGCATCCTTTATGTCCAGAGACACCATAAACTCCCCCTCCTCCATATTGGCTATTATCGCTCTGAGTGATTCCATTTGAATTTGAATCTTTTTATGTACAGGTTTAGGGACTTCAGATTCAAAATAGGTCTGACCGAACCGTCCGGTTTCGGGACCACAAATAGGGTTGAGTAGTAACCTCTTCCCTGCTGGTTCAGGGGAACCCTGATTATTACTTGCTGTAGACACAGCGTTTGAATTGCAGCTAAGACTACATCCCATTCCGATGTGGAAGCTGGTAGGGCCGATTTGAAAATTCGGCGCGGGGGCACCTCCCCGAATTCCAGTTTGTAACCCTGGGAAACTATTTCCAACACCCAAGGATTCAGGCCTGAGCTGACCCAAGCCTGGCTGAAAAGTCAAAGACGTGCCCCCACCGGTGCGGACGCCCTCAGGGGAGCCCCAGCGTCATGCTGTGGGCTTTGGAGTAGCCGGGGAGGACTTTTGTTCCTGGGCACCTGCCGAAGCAGGTGCTCTTTTGCCTCTGCCCTTACCTCTGGCGAGGAAGGAGGATCCCCGACCTCTTCTGGACTTGTGCGACCGAAAGGACTGCATCTGATAGGGTGGTACTTTCTTTTGCTGTTGGGGAATAAATGGTAAAAAGTTTGATTTACCTGCTGTAGCTGTGGAAACCAGGTCCGTCAGCCCATCCCCAAACAATACATCTCCCTTATAGGGTAGAACTTCCATATGTTTTTTGGAATCTGCATCACCCGTCCATTGGCGAGTCCATAAGGATCTTCTCGCAGAGATAGACATGGCATTGGCCCTAGAAGCCAGCAAACCAATGTCCCTTTGAGCATCCCTCATAAATAAGACTGCGTCTTTAATATGGGCTAGAGTTAAGAATATAGTATCCTTATCCATTTTATCAAAATCAGCTGTCAGCTCATCTGTCCAAGCTGAAATCGCGCTACACACCCATGCCGACGCAATTGTCGGTCTAAGGACTGCTCCAGTATGAGAATAAATACACTTTAAGGTAGTCTCTTGCTTGCGATCTGCAGGGTCCCTAAGGGCAGCTGTGTCAGGAGACGGTAGCGCCACTTTCTTGGACAAGCGCGTCAGGGCCTTGTCCACAGTGGGAGGTGATTCCCAACGCTCCCTGTCCTGTTTAGGGAAGGGGTATGCCATATAAATTATTTTGGGTATCTGCGGTCTGTTTTCCGGAGTCTCCCAAGCTTTTTCAAAGAAATCATTTAGTTCATGAGATGTGGGAACATTTATAATCTGTTTCTTTCCCTTAAACATGTGCACCCTTGTGTCGGGGACCGAGGGTTCATCCGCAACATGCAACACATCCCTTATTGCCACAATCATACACTGAATGCTTTTTGTCACCTAGGGTGCAATTTCACTTCGTCATAGTAGACACTGGAATCAGAGTCCGTGTGGGTAGTAGTGTCTTGTGTTAAGGGACGCTTTTGAGACCCCGACGGGCCCTGTGAGTCGGTCCAATCCGAGGATTGACCCCCTGATGTCCCCCCTAATTCAGCCTTATCAAGCCTCTTATGTAAGGATGCCACACTTGCATTCAACATATGCCACATGTCCATCCATTCCTGAGTCGGCACAACCGACGGGGACACACCACTCATTTGCTCCACCTCCTCCTTGGAAAAACCTTCCGCTTCAGACATGTCGACACCACGTACCGACACCCCACACACACAGGGATTAACCTATAAGGGGACAAAACTCCAACCAGGCCCTTAGGAGAGACAGAGAGAGAGTATGCCAGCACACACCCAGCGCTTAATAACACTGGAAAGATATGACCAGATAGCGCTTTTATATATATAAAATGACCAGATTCCCACTCACTGCGCTCAAAATGCCCCCCTCCTCTTTTTTCCAGCCTGAATGTTCAGCAGGGGAGAGACCAGGGATCCAGCGTTTTCCTCATGCAGCTTCTGTGGAGAAAATGGCGCTGGTTAGTGCTGGGGATCAAGCTCCGCCCACCCGACGGCGGGCTTCGGTCCCGGGACTTTTTTATAGAAAATGGCGGGGGATCGTAGAATTACTGCCCAGCAGCCTAATCTACCTTGTCAGTGCCCAAATGTGAGGTTTATTGCTGCCCAGGGCGCCCCCCCCCCCCCCTGCGCCCTTCAGTGCTGCTCTGTGTGTGTGAATGGGAGCAATGGCGCGCAGTGGCCTTACCTCATGAAGATCTGATGTCTCCTGCCGCCTATGATGTCTTCTGCCTTCTCATACTCACCTGGCTTCTATCTTCGGCATCTGTGAGGAGGACGGCGGCGCGGCTCCGGGACGAACCCCAGTTGAGACCTGTGTTCCGACTCCCTCTGGAGCTAATGGTGTTCAGTAGCCTTAGAAACAGAGCCCAACCGTTAAGCCAGCCCTGCTTCTCTCCCCTCAGTCCCACGATGCAGGGAGCCTGTTGCCAACAGGACTCCCTGAAAATAAAAAACCTAACAAAATTCTTTTTCAACAGAAAACTCTGGTGAGCTCTCTGCAGTGCACCCATTCTCCTCTGGGCACAAGATCTAACTGAGGTCTGGAGGAGGGGCATAGAAGGAGGAGCCAGTGCACACCCATAGTAAAAGTTCTTTTTAGGTGCCCTATCTTTTTAGGTGCCCTATCTCCTGCGGAGCCCGTCTATACCGCATGGTCCTTACGGAGTCCCCAGCATCCTCTAGGACGTAAGAGAAATGTAATTAGGCCTCCTTTATGTCTACTGAGACCATGAAGAAAAAAAAATCTCCTTTTTCCAGATTGGAAATCACTGCCTGAGAGATTCCATCTTGGATTTTAATTTCTTTGTAGAAATTGAGGGATTTCAGATTTAGGATTGGTCTGACCGAGCCGTCTGGCTTCGGGACCACGAAGATGCTTGAATAAAAGCCTTCTCCCTGTTGTGACAGGGGAAACCAGGCCAATGACCTGATCCTGATACCTTTGTATTGCGTCGCATGCTACCTCCCCGTCCGGAGGAGAATCTGTAATTTGAAAAATTGGTGAGGGGAAACGTCTGGAAACTCCAGTATGTACCCTTGGGACACTATTCGTAAAAACTCCCGGGTCCAGGTCCGTTCCAGGACTGACTGAAGAGTTTTAGACGTGGCCCCACCGGTGTGGGCTCCCGCAAGAGAGTCCCAGCGTCATGCGGTGGATGTGGCAGAAAACAGAGGATGATTTCTGCTCCTGTGATCTTGAAGAGGTTGCGGACCTCTTCCCTTTTCTCCTTCCTCTATCTGCAAAGAAAGGGGAATCTGTATCTATTGGGCCGAAATGACTGCATCCGACAATGATGTGTCATCATCCGTTGTGAGGGAACATAGGGCAAGAAGGTAGACTTACCAGTGGCAGCTGTCGAGCTCAAATTAACTAGGCTGTCACCAAACCAGGCATCACCTTCATAGGGAAGAGACTCCATTTCTTCTCGGAGTCAGCATCAGCATTGCACTGGTGAATCCACAACGCCCTCCTAGCCGAGACCGCCATGGAATTGGCCCGTGAACCCAACAGTCCTATATCCCTTGCAGTCGCACGAAAGTATGCTGCAGTGTCCTTGATATGACCCAACGTAAGGAGTATCCCATCTCTCCCCAGGGTATCTACATCGTATGACAAGGTACCCGACCATTTTTGAATACTACTACTCCCCCATGCGCATGTAATGGCAGGTCTAACTAACGTACGCGTGGACACATAACTAGAATATAACGTAGCTTCCTGCATACGATCCGCTGGATTTGTGACAGGGCCCCGTGCAGAACAGGGGGTGACTCCCACTTTATTCTGTCCGCAGCGGGAAAATAATAAACAATCAGAATCCTCTTGAGGATTTGAAACCATCTTGTCAGGGCTGACCCAGCCTTTCTCACACAGAGCGCTCAGCACATGAGAAGGAGGAACGATACCTCAGCTTTCATTATAAATTTATATTATATATATATATATATATATATATACATATACATATATAGACCCTTTTGTCAGGAACAGCCAGGGTCTTTAGTGACGTCCTTAATGTGCACTAATCATGTTCTGAATGCTCTTTTTTTTTTTTTAGTGGATCTAATCAGGAAACATTATGGTCGGCATAGGAAACAGTATCCGTGTCGATATCAGGGAGTAGTAACTGGGCAAAATAACCTTTTTGCGACTCCGAGGGGTCTGAGGGAAATATAGCTATGAACATAACATCCTCCATAGATATTTCTACGTCTGTGTTTGGGACACAGATTTATGCAACCTTAATATATATATATATATATATATATATATATATATATATATATATATATCCTTTCTGATATGCATCACATTATCATGCAATTTTTTTTACCCAGTCAGATATTGACTGTGTCCCTAATATAGTTTTCTCTTGGGAAAAACATTCAGCCACCAACGTGTCGACACACATGTACCAAGTACCATCAGGAGCCGGCGGTGCCGACAGGGTCACTCCCACAGCCGTTTGTGGGAAGAGCACTCAGCTTCAGACATGCCGACACACGTGTACCAAACACCCACCGACACACCGGGCATATAGGGGACAGACCCACAGTAAAGTCTGTCAGAGAGACACAGAGGAAGTTTGCCAGCCCACAACCCAGCGCCTAATCACCGGTTCTGAAACACTAAGGAATGCCCCAGACCTGCAGCGCTTTTATATTAAATATATATATTGCACCAATATTTCTGTGCCCCCCCCCCCATTTTGCACCCTGATATTTATTCAGAAGTGTGAGGAAGGACCAGCGTGTCTGCAGCCTGTGCAGAGAAAATGGCTCTGAGCTGTGTGAGCTGAGGACTAAGCTCCGCCCCCTCAATGGCGCGCTTCAGTCCCGCTTTTTTTCAACTAAATATTTATACTAGCGGGGGTTAGGACAGTGCCTAGGCACCTATGTCCCCTCTTGCCAGTCTTATTTTGAGGTTTATATGCTGCCCAGGGCGCCCCGCGCCCTGTAGTGCCGCTGTGTGTGGGAGCATGGCCCGCAGTATGCGATCGCTGTGCGGTACCTCAGAAGCCGTCACTGAAGTCTTCTTTTCTTCTTCTACTCACCTTTCTTCTGACTTCTGGCTCTGCAAGGGGGGTGACGGCCGGCTCTGGGAACATGCATCTAGGCGTACCTAGCGATCAGACCCTCAGGAGCTAATGGTGTCCTGTAGCCAAGAAGCAGAGCCTTTAAACTCACTAGAAGTAGGTCTAATTTCTCTCCCCTAAGTCCCACGAAGCAGGGAGACTGTTGCCAGCAGATCTCCCTGAAAATAAAAAACCCAACATAAGTCTTTTCAGAGAAACTCAGAGCTCCTCAGAGTGCATCCAGTCTGCCTGGGCACAGATTCTAAACTGGAGTCTGGAGGAGGGGCATAGAGGGTGGAGCCAGTTCACACCCTTTGAAAGTCTTAAAGTGCCTATGTCTCCTGCAGATCCCGTCTATACCCCATGGTTCTTGATGTGACCCCAGCATCCTCTAGAACGTATGAGAAACACATTTCTGAAGAAAACTCTGTGGAGAGCAACAGAATGCACCCGGCGATTCATTCTGCTAGAAGGGGCATAGAGGGGAGGAGCCAGCACACACTATTAGTTTCTTAAAGTTCCAGGCTCCAGTGGACCAGACCTATACCCCACGGTAATCTAGAATTCCCCAGTATCCACTAGGACGTAAGAGAAAAAGGTACTGTACCTGCCAAAAAGGTACAGTTGTAGGGTTTGGTGTGATTATAACTGAGAATAGGAAACAAGAAAAAAAAGTTATAGAGAGAGAAACTGAAATGGGGAAACCTCTGATGCCAGGTCCGCGCCGCATTCATGTAGAAAATCCATAGCACATGCAGCAGGATAGGGAGAACTCGCGTCAGTAGTATACAGGGATTTATCATAGCAACTGGTTAGAACAACAAAATACATTCCGGTGTAAATAGATGACATAATAAATCTCTGTATACTACTGATGTGAGTGACCGTCTTCTGCAACTTTCCCTGCTGAATTCAGGATTTACAGACACTCCCAATCGTTAGATGCTAGAATCAAGTGGGCTAAGGGACCTTTTCCGTAAGGGGGAGGAGTTACGACGCAAGGGGGAGGAGCTAGGCCACCAACCACTCACAATCTGCTCCCTCAGCTGTTTCCACGCGTTGCCCTATGCATTGGGCAGCGCGTGGATTTCTTATGCATTGCAGCCAGGGTTGGTTCTAGGTCCCTTAGCCCACTTGATTCTAGCATCTACCTTGCAGCCAGCCTAACAGCCGACTGGCTGTCATAATAGCGCAACATCTACTATAAAAGCCACTGAAATCGCTCCATCTTTCCAATGCAGCGGATAGTATAAATCTGCCTGCATAAACATCAAGAGCACTTACAGTGTGTATCAATGAAACTTCTAAAATGTTTTAAGTAAATAGTATACAATAATATAAATGAAACATGCCAGCATACAGAAATCAGACAGGCAGCTGCTTCACAACCTATGGGGTCCTTTTATGCCGGCGTGCGGAATGGTGACGTCACGCCGACAATGTGACTCCAGGCTGGGGGAATTGCTGCAGAAAGTGTAGTGTCTCTCTCTGCTGTCAGCTCGGATGTGCATAAATCATGAGTTCGACCAAAGTCCGATATCTAATATTCTTCCAGTATTTTGGGACCAAGTATTGGTAGGTGTTTTATAGATCTGACTGATATGTTGTTAGAAGATATTTTACTAAGGTGGTGTCAGGTATAGAATATTAGTATCATGAAGTCATAAGAGTGGAGAAGAGGACCAGTGGAGATATTGCCCATGGCAGCCAATCAGCATCTACCTATCATTTAATAGAATTTAATTAATAAATTCTACCTCAAAGCTAGTTGGTTACTATGGGCAACTACTGCACCGGTCCACTTCTCTGCAGTATTCACTGCCTGGTATATCTGCCCCACAGATGTATTTATAGCTGTTTTAGCACTACAAGTTCCAGCATGCTCAGATATGGCTGCCTGGGCATGCTGAAACTTGTAGTTGCAGAACATTTGGATAATACTAGGTAAATTTTGCGCTAAAATTCATATTTACGTTTCTGAAAAATATACACAAAGTTAAATAATTGGCCTTGGATCTCACAGGATGTATTCTTTTGTGTGTTGTAAGACTCTAAGCAGTGTGGCATGTTGTGTTGTAGTCCAGTAGACTTGTCAGTTGCTCATTATTCTTCTTCTTGTTATCTTTTATTTGGAAGTTGCCACAAATTGTCTGCAGCGCTTACATATTATACAATATTAGATTATACAGTGACCAATCATTGTGGTAATGAAGTGGCGGCTGTTGGCGGAATGGAGGAGGTGGGAGTAAGTCTGTACATAAATAAGGTTCGAGGTGTAGGAGGGAGGACTTTGTAGTACCCCTTTCACACCGCACAAATAATTTGGTATATTGCCTGGTCGCTGTGCGGTGTGCAAGGGGTCACTCCTGATTTCCTGGGTCGCCTGACCCGGTATTTCAACCCGGGAATAAAGAAGGGTTATTCCAGGGTTTAATACCGGGTCAGGTGCAGTGTGAATGAGTTGCTGGGTCGATGTGACCCGGGACCTGTTCACAGTATAGGCCAGTGATGGCTAACCTTGACACTCCAGCTGTTGTTGAACTACACATCCCAGCATGCCCTGCATCAGTTTTAGCATGGCCAAATAGCAAAACTGTAGTATGTCAAGGTTAGCCATCACTGGTATAGGCAGAGGCAGCGTGGAGATGATCTTATCTCCCAGTGCCGCCCCCGCCCCTGATCCCGCCGCGGCTCCCGCCCCGATGGCAACCCAACCCGGCATATTGCCGGGTCGGGAAGCCAGGGCGTAAGGGTCCAATGCCGGGTAGGACCTGTTTCCAATTCCCTGGTGCGACCTGACATTGCGATGTGAAAGGGGTATTAGTCAGGGTGAGGAGTTTAAACTTGATTCTGTAGCAGACAGGGAAACAGTGTAGCAATTATCAGAGAGGGTCAGCTGTGATAATGGTGAGATAGGAAAATAAGACTGGCAGGGTCCTGTAGGATAGATTGAAGGGTGCTAGGGTGGGACTTGGGAAGGATAGAGGTTGCAGTAATGAGGGGATAGATAGTAAGGGAGTGAATGACTGTTTTGGTTGCTTACAAGGTGATAAAAGGCGGGAACCTGGAGATTTTGGGCCATATGCAATTGCGGTCGAATTGCCGCAAATGTCGAAAAACGGGGCATTTTCGACACAAAAAAATTATTCGACAATGCAATACAGTACTTTTCGACAAAAAAACCGTCAGTTTCAGATTCGACTTTTTGCAATTCGACAGTTGTCAAATTCGACATGTCTGCAATGGTAAAAATGCGGCTTTTCGACAAAAGTATATTCAATTGAAGAATGTCGATTCGAAAACAGTGCTTTTCGACAGTCATTTCGTCAATTTCAGTCCGCCTCATTTTGCTGTCGTGATCTAATAAAAAATGTTAAAAACATGTTTGTTTTTTTTGTGGTTTTTTTAATTGCTAATAGCATATCTATTTATATTAGAAGGGATTATCTACTTTGGTTTGTCTATAAAAATGCGTGGGGTCCCCCCTCCTAAGCATAACCAGCCTCGGGCTCTTTGAGCCGGTCCTGGTTGTAAAAATACGGGGGGGGAAATGACAGGGGATCCCCCGTATTTTAACAACCAGCACCGGGCTCAGCGTCCGGTCCTGGTGCAAAAAATACGGGGGACAAAAGACGTAGGGGTCCCCTGTATTTTTCACACCAGCACCGGGCTCCACTAGCTAGAGAGATAATGCCACAGCCGGGGGATACTTTTATACCGGTCCCTGCGGCCGTGGCATTAAATCCCAAACTAGTCACCCCTGGCCGGGGTACCCTGGAGGAGTGGGGACCCCTTAAATCAAGGGGTCCCCCCCCTCCAGCCACCCAAGTGCCAGGGGTGAAGCCCGAGGCTGTCCCCCCCGCCCCCATCCAAGGGCGACGGATGGGAGGCTGAAAGCCAAGTGTCAAAATAAAGAATATTGTTTTTTGTAGCAGAACTACAAGTCCCAGCAAACCTCCCCTGCAAGCTGGTACTTGGAGAACCACAATTACCAGCATGCGGGGGGGAAACGGGCCCGCTGGTACCTGTAGTTCTACTGCAAAAAAATACCCAAATAAAAACAGTACACACACACCGTGATAGTAAAACTTTATTACATACATGCACACCGACACACACATACTTACCTATGTTGACACGAAGCAGTCGGTCCCCTTCACCAGTAGAATCCACGGGTTACCTGTAAATAAAATTCTACTCACAAAAATCCTGTGTAGATCTGTCCTCTTCTTAGTTTGTAATCCACGTACTTGGCAAAATAATAAAACGGAAACCCGACCACGCACTGAAAGGGGTCCCATGTTTACACATGGGACCCCTTTCCCCGACTGCTGGGAACCCCCGTGACTGCTGTCAAAGAGGGTCCCTTGAGCCAATCAGGGAGCGCCACGTCGTGGCACTCTCCTGATTGGCTGTGTGCGTCTGAGCTGTCAGGCGGCGCATAGCACATAGGCGCTCCATTATATTCAATGGGGGGAACTTTGCGGTCAGCGTTTGACCGCGAGTCACCTCAACAGCTGACGCAAAGTTCCCACCATTGGATACAATGGAGCGCCTATGTGCTACATTGTATCTCGAGTGCCCGCCTGACAACTCAGACGCGCACAGCCAATCAGGAGAGTGCCACGACGTGGCGCTCCCTGATTGGCTCACGGGACCCTCTTTGACAGCAGTCACGGGGGTCCCAGCAGTCGGGGTAATGGGTCCCATGTGTAAACATGGGACCCCTTTCAGTGTGTGGATCGGGTTTTGCGTTTTATTATTTTGCCAAGTACGTGGATTCCAAACTAGTTGAGGACCGATCTACACTGGATTGTTGTGAGTATAATTTTATTTACAGGTAACCCGTGGATTCTACTGATTTAGAGGACCGACTGCTTCGTGTCAACATAGGTAAGTATGTGTGTGTCGGTGTGCATGTATGTAATAAAGTTTTACTATCACGGTGTGTGTGTACTGTTTTTATTTGGGTATTTTTTTTGCAGTAGAACTACAGGTACTAGCGGACACGTTTCCCCCCCGCATGCTGGTACTTGTGGTTCTCCAAGTACCAGCTTGCGGGGGAGGCTTGCTGGGACTTGTAGTTCTGCTACAAAAAACAATATTCTTTATTTTGACACTTGGCTATCAGCCTCCCATCCGCCACCCTTGGATGGGGTGGACAGCCTCAGGCTTCACCCCTGGCCCTTGGGTGGCTGGAGGGGGGGGACCCCTTGATTTAAGGGGTCCCCACTCCAGGGTACCCCGGCCAGGGGTGACTAGTTGAGGATTTAATGCCACGGCCGCAGGGATCGGTATAAAAGTGTCCCCCGGCTGTGGCATTATCTCTCTAGCTAGTGGAGCCCAGTGCTGGTGTGAAAAATACGGGGACCCCTACGTCTTTTGTCCCCCGTATTTTTTGCACCAGGACCGGACGCAGAGCTCGGTGCTGGTTGTTAAAATACGGGGGATCCCCTGTCATTTTTTCCCCGTATTTTTACAACCAGGACCGGCTCAAAGAGCCCGAGGCTGGTTATGCTTAGGAGGGGGGACCCCACGCATTTTTTTTCAGGGTTTTTTAAACACTTTTGTGCCGTGCATGAAGTCGAATCCAGGACGCACACTATCATCAATTGGTCCGTTTTTCGACAGCGGGACTGTCGAATCCGTTTTTTATTGAATATGTCGAATTCGGGTCCCTGCGGGAGGGTGTCTGACTGTCGAATTGTGTTGAATTAAAAAACGGTCGAAGTCAAAGGTTTCCAGTATAGGGGGTAAAGGAAAAGAAGAAATCTCTGATGGCTCACAGGCAGCAGACTTAAGTGACGGAGCGGAGTAGTAATCCTTCATCGGCTGGGTGGGGGATGACAATCATTTAAGTTTTAAGCATGCAGAGTTTCAGAAAGTGCCCTGACCTCAAGATTAAACATTTGAAAGACAGGAGGAACGGGGAGAGGTCAGGGGAATAGCGATTTTTGGGGTTATCATCCACCTACAGGTGATATTGGAGGACAAAGGAGCTGATAAGATCACCAATGGAGGAGGTGGTGAGAACCAGGAACAGATCTTGAGGGACTATGGCCCTCATTCCGAGTTGATCGCTAGCTGCTTTCATTAGCAGCGCAGCGATCAGGCAAAAAAATCGTCAATTCTGCGCATGCATATGGTGCGCACGCGCGTTGTACTTTCACAAAAGCCGATGTAGTTTTACACAAGCTCTAGCGACGCTTTTCAGTTGCACTGCTGGCCGCAGAGTAATTGACAGGAAGTGGGTGTTTCTGGGTGGTAACTGACCATTTTCGGGGAGTGTGTGAAAAAAATGCAGGCATGCCAGATAAAAACATTGGAGTGGCTGGAAAAATGTAGGCGTGGCTGGGCGAACGCAGGGTGTTTGTGACGTCAAAACAGGAACTAAATAGTCTGAAGTGATCGCAAGGTAGGAGTAGGTCTGCAGCTACTCAGAAACTGTACAACTTTTTTTTGTAGCCGTGCTGCGATCCTTTCGTTCGCACTTCTGCTAAGCTAAGATACACTCCCAGAGGGAGTAGATTCAGAAAAAGAGTGGTTGGTGGGGTAGGAGGTAAAGCCTTTTCCAAAGCAGTTTTATTTGATATGATGCTGTTGTTACTGATGCAGCAATACTCTGGGCAGCTGGAGGCATCATGAAATTCTGACCAGGACACCAAAGTCCTCTAAAGCTACAATAAGCTCTGTCATTGGATCTTAACTGTGAATAGATAAGACTGTTCTAGAGTTCATGATACACTGCCTTCGCTCATATTCATTTTCTAACACTGCAGTTTACTGATGGTAAACTTAGGCCATTTAAATCGCTGCCCTGCCTGTACTGTTACACAAGCCAGGGGCTCCAATGGGCAGTGGGGGTAATTCATCCACGATCAGTTTCTCAGACATGTGGGAGGATGCCCAGCACTGTCCGCCCTGCATGTCTGGCTCTCCCCCCCCCCGCACGGGTGCAAAAGTATTTCCAGCCAGCGCAGCTTCTACGCGTTGGCAGACAGCTACCTGCCGCGTCCCAGGTTACAGGGGATGCGTGTGACGTCACACAGTCACCACGGCCCGCCCCCACAACGGTCCTGACACGCATGCCAACTGCATTCTAATGCTGGTGGCACGCCCCCTCCTTCCCCGTAACCGCTTCTACCTGCCAATCGGGCAGAGGCGATTGCAGCCCTGAGATGCTTTTAGCATTTCACTGGGCTCCTGGGGTGCGTGTGCGCACTCCGCAAAGGGCTTCAGACTGTGATCGCTGCCGCTGCAGCGATCCGGTCTAAATTAGGCCCAATGTCTGTAGCTGATCCTCCAATTTAACTGTGGATGAATATCACTTTTAATTTGATTTAATTTCTTTGTGCTTCGTTTTAACTTAAAATGTACCTGTTACATTTATGTCAGGGACCCTTTCTTTAACTAACTAAAGGTTATTAATGCCTAGGAGGAATAGCGACAAGCCTCCATTAACTCTGGTGATAAGCTTACAGTAACTCTGGTGATCAGGGCACTCTACATAATAATGGAGTTGGGTACGGGATCCCGGCAGTCAAAATACTGACGCCGGAATCCTGGCCGGCAGGGGAGCGAGTGGAGTGAAGCCCCTTGTGTGCTCGATTCGTTTGTCACAGGTTCTGTTACCACTCCATGGGTATCGTGGACACCCAGGAGTGAGAATAGCTGTGGCGGTGCTGCCGGCATTCTGGCGGTTGGGCTTCCGGCGCTGGTATTTTGTTTGTCAGGATTCCAACTACATCCCTAATAATCAGCTAGATTTACATACTTACTGCAAATTAGGCAATGCCCAGGGGCCCACAAGGTAAAGGGGGCCACTGAGCCAGGGCCGTCTTTTCGTATGGGCTCAGTGGGCAGTTACTAATGATCCCAGGAGTATAAGGGTACTAGCTGAGGGTCCCCTTTTTCCAGGGGTATCAGATTTTTTTAAATCGGCCCTAGGGAACCAGAGATATCTTACTTCAAAGCAGTGGTCCCAATCCGAGCCTGTTAATTGCTATTAGAGTTTTTCTGAGGGTATACTCCAAAAGCTGGGACTCTCCCCTTTCCGTGGACACTGGCAGCTTGTCTCTACTATGCCTAGCACTGGAAAAATTAACCTTCCAGCAGCTGGTCCCTGCTCCAACTTTACACAGCTGGTATGCAGTTTTATATTTTCGTCAGTGGATTGCTCTGGCTCCTGAATTCTGATCCCCCAAGTCCGCAGTACCTCATGAAAGGTTGGTCTCTCCCCGTACCACCCGCGGGACATCAAAGCTGCTGCTGATAGCTGCCCTCACCGCTGGAGGAAGGGTAGGAGCCCTAGTGCATACCCTCCAACTGTACCTTTTTGGCAGGTACAGTACTTTTTTTTTTTATGGTCTGTACCGATTTTTGGCTCTCCAGACTTCCATTGAAAGTTTAGGAAAAGGGGTGTGGACACGCCACTTTACCCTTTTCGAATTTGTACCGATTTTTATGTGTAAATTGTTGGAGGTATGCCTAGTGCATTGCTTTGCCCAGGGGCCTACACTGCTGTTAACAAGGCCCTGTACTGAGCTTTGGTGTCTGCATAGGCCTGAAGCAGTGGCTTGGATTTCCGGATTCCCGGATCATAGTGTACGTGACCATGCCGTTGCTGCTGCCTGCTGGGCCTGCCTGATCCCCTTGCTCTCTGACGCTTACCTGAGGGGGCTCCTCTGCAGTTGGGGTCCGTTTGTGTAGGTTGGTGTCCCTGGTGGTACCCCATGGCTGACAAGCATTCTGTACAGCTCCCTCCTCATCTGCTGGTTCCCTGTTTGGTTCCGTTGGTAACTACACATCTGCAGCTGCACATTTAGGGGATAATTCAGACCAGATCGCTGCTGTGCGTTTTCGCACAGCGGGCGATCAGGTCCAAACTGCATATGCGCATGCGCCACAATGCGCAGGCGCGTTGCCTGGGTACAAAGCGGATCGCCGCTCAGCGATGGGTTTGTGCGATGGATCTGTTTGCACGGGCGATCGCAAGGAGATTGACACGAAGAAGGCATTTGTGGGTGTCAACTGACCGTTTTCATGGAGTGTCTGAAAAACTCAGGCGTGTCCATGCGTTTGCATGGAGGGTCCCCGACGTCAATTCCGGTCCCGGACAGGCTGATGTGATCGCAGCGACTGAGTAAGTCCTGGGCTGCGCAGAGATTGCACAAAATCAGTTTGTACAGCTCTGCTACACATGCGATCGCACACTTGCACAGCTAAAATACACTCCCCCTGTAGGCGGCAACTATCTGATCGCAGCAGTGCAAAAATCGCTTGCTAGTGATCAGATATGAATTACCCCATTAGAACTAAGGGTTCATAGAAACTAAATAGGAGGCCCACCCTGAGAGGCCAGGGGCCTCCAAGAATCTACGTACGCCACTGCCGGTAAGGGTTGATGACATTTAACTGAGGGCGACTGACTGTATTATACAGTGTTAAATTGGCGCTTGGGACTTGTTAGTCACCTTCAAAAAGGTAGCAATGGTGGAAAAGGAAATTTTTTTTATTTTTATTTTTTCAAATTAAGCCTTGAAGAGCTTCTAGATAAACAAAGAGGACATGTATCAGTAATTTCATATAATGTGATGTCATCTAAACAATTAAAACAGGCAGGCTCAGAAAAACAGTATATTCCACGCACAGGTTTTTTGTCTGTACAGTACTTTGTATGGAGCATTTTCTCTTCTTCTTGATTATTCGTCACTGTCATAGAAAAACAAGAAAAGAATTCTCTTGTTCTCATTAGTTTCTGAAAGAGTAGTTAACCCAAGGTTCTATTAATGAATTGATGTAATAAAACCATGTTAACATCACAACAGCTAGTTTGTACTCAGGCACTATGTGAATTACTTAGGTGTCCAGTTAGCCCTGTTAACTTATTGGCCACAAAAAAAAGACTGATTTATAGATTTGACTTATGGTGAGTATCGGGCTATCATATTCTAGCCTGTTTTTTTTTTTGCAACCCGAAAAATTCCCATTTTGGGGTGATAACACATGTAATCTGGGATAACTACCCGATCCCATGTGCTATTGGGGTGTTATATGAAGGGTCGAAAGTAACTAGGTCGACAGTGTCTTGGTCGACAGTATGTCGACATGGATGCTAGGTCGACAGGGTCTGTAGATCGACATGGTCTAGGTCGACAGGTCAAAAGGTCCACACAAGTTTTTTTATGGGTTTTTTTGTGTCATTTTCTCCGTACAATGACCGGGAACCCCAATTAGTGCACCATGTCTCCTCGCATGACTCCCTTCGCTCGCCATGCTTCGGGCAAGGTGCCTCGCTCTGCTGCCGCTGTGTTCGGCACAGGTTACTATTCCCAATCGTAGTCCGTGTGGATCGTTAAGTATGAAAAAGTTAAAAAAAAAGAAAAAAATTTGAAAAACTCATGACCGTCGACCTAGAACATGTCAACCTAGAGACCCTGTCGACCTAGTAACGGTCAACCAATAGTGGTCGACCTACACACTGTCGACCTAGTTACTGTCAACCTAGAGACCGGATACCGTGTTATTGTGGCTTTGAAGGGCTGCTTATCGAGGATTTTGCTTTGGCTGCATAATCCCCAATAAATGCCGGCATTGCAGGATAACAGTGTCCGCATTGGGGCAATAGAATAACCCCGGGGAAATCCATTAACAGCGGTAAGTTACCGCTACTAATTGGATATCCCCCTTAATGTATGTTTGAGGATGTAAGTCAGGAGTCAGGGAACTTTTTTACCTTTATCCCACAATATACATTTATATACGCTGACGTTATCCCCCTTGATTTGAAAGGAAGGAAATCATATATTATTGTGCATACAGTATATACTGGTTATCACTGTTTATATGGCATTTCTGAGATACTGTGCGTGTGTGTGTGTGTATATATATATATATATATATATAGGAAGTCCCACACTCTCACCCGACACAGATAACGGCTGGGGTGCCAAATCAAAGCCTGATCCAATCACTGGATCAGACTCATAGTACAATACAGTGTTTCTCCACGTTAAAGTGGAAAAAGATAGCACTCTCCAGACTTGCGTAATTAGTGTAAACACTAAAGTCATTTATTCAAGGAATTGGTTCCATGTAACTTCATATCACAAAAATAAAGAATGGGCTCACCAACGTTTCGGTCCCATGTAAGGACCTTTCTCAAGGTATATGCCAGTCAATATACAGTCAAAGACAGCAGTAACATCCTCAGCAACATTTGATAGGAACCAGGACCTGGTTTTTGTGGTATGAAGTTACATGGAACCAATTCCTTGAATAAATGACTTTAGTGTTTAGACTAATTACGCAAGTCTGGAGAGTGCTATCTTTTTCCACTTTAATGTGGAGAAACACTGTAATATATATATATATATATATATATATATATATATATATATATATATATATATTTCTCTGACGTCCTAGTGGATGCTGGGAACTCCGTAAGGACCATAGGACCATGGGGAATAGCGGCTCCGCAGGAGACTGGGCACAAAAGTAAAGCTTTAGGACTACCTGGTGTGCACTGGCTCCTCCCCCTATGACCCTCCTCCAAGCCTCAGTTAGATTTTTGTGCCCGGCCGAGAAGGGTGCACACTAGGGGCTCTCCTGAGCTTCTTAGTAAAAGTTTAGTTTTAGGTTTTTATTTTCAGTGAGACCTGCTGGCAACAGGCTCACTGCATCGAGGGACTAAGGGGAGAAGAAGCGAACTCACCTGCGTGCAGAGTGGATTGGGCTTCTTAGGCTACTGGACAGCATTAGCTCCAGAGGGACCGAACACAGGCCCAGCCTCGGAGCTCGGTCCCAGAGCCGCGCCGCCGGCCCCCTTACAGAGCCAGCAGCAAGAAGAGGTCCGGAAAATCGGCGGCAGAAGACATCAGTCTTCAACAAGGTAGCGCACAGCACTGCAGCTGTGCGCCATTGTTACTCAGGCACACTTCACACTTCGGTCACTGAGGGTGCAGGGCACTAGGGGGGGGCGCCCTGAGCAGCAATGTAAACACCTTGGCTGGCAAAAATACACCACATATAACCACCAGGGCTATATGGATGTATTTTAACCCCTGCCAGAACTCACCAAAAGCGGGAGAAAAGGCCGCAGAGAAGGGGGCGGAGCCTATCTCCTCAGCACACGGGCGCCATTTTCCATCACAGCTCCGCTGGAAGGACGTCTCCCTGACTCTCCCCTGCAGTCCTGCACTACAGAAAAGGGTAAAAAAGAGAGGGGGGCACTAATTTGGCGCAGTTTTAATACTAACAGCAGCTATAAAGGGAAAAGCACATTTTATAGTGGTATTCCTGTCTATATATAGCGCTCTGGTGTGTGCTGGCATACTCTCCCTCTGTCTCCCCAAAGGGCTAGTGGGGTCCTGTCCTCTATCAGAGCATTCCCTGTGTGTGTGCGGTGTGTCGGTACGATTGTGTCGACATGTTTGAGGAGGAAAATGAGATGGAGGCGGAGCAATTGCCTATTATAGAGTTGTCACCCCCTAGGGAGTCGACACCTGAGTGGACGAGCTTATGGAAGGAATTGCGTGACAGTGTCAGCTCTTTACGACAGACACTTGACGACATGAGACAGCCGGCTACTCAGCTTGTGCCTGTCCAGGGGTCTCAAACGCCATCAGGGGCTCTAAAACGCCCGTTACCTCAAATGGCAGACACAGACACGGATACTGACGCCAGTGTCGATGATGAGGAGACAAACGTGACTTCCACTAGGGCCACACGTTACATGATTGAAGCAATGAAAAATGTATTGCATATCTCTGATAATACAAGTACCACTAAAAAGGGTATTATGTTTGGTGAGAAAAAACTGCCTGTAGTTTTTCCTGTATCCGAGGAATTAAATGAAGTGTGTGATGAGGCGTGGGTTTCCCCCGATAAAAAACTGATAATTCCTAAAAGGTTATTGGCATCGTACCCTTTCCCGCCAGAGGATAGGGCACGTTGGGAAACACCCCCTAGGGTGGATAAAGCGCTCACACGCTTGTCTAAACAGGTAGCACTACCCTCTCCTGATACGGCCGCCCTAAAGGAACCTGCCGATAGAAAGCTGGAGAATATCCTAAAATGTATATACACTTACACGGGTGTTATACTGCGACCAGCAATCGCCTCAGCCTGGATGTGCAGTGCGGGCCTGACGTGGTCGGATTCCCTGACTGAAAATATTGATACCCTAGATAGGGACAGTATATTACTGACTATAGAGCATTTGAAGGATGCATTTCTATATATGCGTGATGCACAGAGGGATATTTGCCGACTGGCATCAAGAGTTAGCGCGCTGTCCATTTCTGCAAGAAGAGGTTTATGGACGCGGCAGTGGTCAGGTGATGCGGATTCTAAAAGGCACATGGAAGTATTGCCTTATAAGGGGGAGGAGTTATTTGGGGTAGGTCTATCAGACCTGGTAGCCACGGCAACTGCTGGAAAATCCACATTTTTACCCCAGGTAGCTTCTCAACCTAAGAAGACGCCGTATTATCAAGCGCAGTCCTTTCGGCCCCATAAGGGCAAGCGGGCAAAAGGCGCCTCATTTCTGCCCCGTGGCAGAGGGAGAGGAAAAAGGCTGCAGCAAACAGCCAGTTCCCAGGAACAAAAGCCCTCTCCCGCCTCCGCAAAGTCCTCAGCATGACGCTGGGGCTTTACAAGCGGACTTAGGCACGGTGGGGGCCCGTCTCAAGAAGTTCAGTGCGCAGTGGGCTCACTCGCAAGTGGACCCCTGGATCCTTCAGGTGGTATCTCAGGGGTACAAATTGGAATTCGAGACGTCTCCCCCTCGCCGTTTTCTAAAGTCTGCTTTACCGACGTCTCCCTCAGACAGGGAGGCAGTATTGGAAGCCATTCACAAGCTGTATTCCCAGCAGGTGATAATCAAGGTACCCCTCCTACAACAGGGAAAGGGGTACTATTCCACACTATTTGTGGTACCGAAGCCGGACAGCTCGGTGAGACCAATTTTAAATCTAAAATCCCTGAACACTTACATACAAAGGTTCAAATTCAAGATGGAGTCACTCAGAGCAGTGATTGCAAACCTGGAAGAAGGGGACTATATGGTGTCTCTGGACATCAAAGATGCTTACCTACATGTCCCAATTTACCCTTCTCACCAAGGGTACCTCAGGTTTGTGGTACAGAACTGTCACTATCAGTTTCAGACGCTGCCGTTTGGATTGTCCACGGCACCCCGGGTCTTTACCAAGGTAATGGCCGAAATGATGATACTCCTTCGAAGGAAGGGAGTTTTAGTTATCCCTTACTTGGACGATCTCCTGATAAGGGCAAGATCCAGGGAACAGTTGGAAGTCGGGGTAGCACTATCTCAGATAGCGCTGCGCCAGCACGGTTGGATTCTCAATATTCCAAAATCGCAGCTGATCCCGACGACACGACTTCTATTCCTAGGGATGATCCTGGACACAGTCCAGAAAAAGGTGTTTCTCCCGGAGGAGAAAGCCAGGGAGTTATCCGAACTAGTCAGAAATCTCCTAAAACCAGGCCAAGTCTCAGTGCATCAATGCACAAGGGTCCTGGGAAAGATGGTGGCTTCTTACGAAGCAATCCCATTCGGCAGATTCCACGCAAGAACCTTCCAGTGGGATCTGCTAGACAAATGGTCCGGGTCGCATCTTCAGATGCATCAGCGGATAATCTTGTCACCAAGGACAAGGGTGTCTCTCCTGTGGTGGTTGCAGAGTGCGCATCTTCTAGAGGGCCGCAGATTCGGCATTCAGGACTGGGTCCTGGTGTCCACGGATGCCGGCCTGAGAGGCTGGGGAGCAGTCACGCAGGGAAGAAATTTCCAGGGCTTGTGGTCAAGCCTGGAGACATCACTTCACATAAATATCCTGGAGCTAAGGGCCATCTACAATGCTCTAAGCCTAGCAAGACCTCTGCTTCGAGGTCAGCCGGTGCTGATCCAGTCAGACAACATCACGGCAGTCGCCCACGTAAACAGACAGGGCGGCACAAGAAGCAGGAGGGCAATGACAGAAGTTGCAAGGATTCTTCGCTGGGCGGAAAATCATGTGATAGCACTGTCAGCAGTGTTCATTCCGGGAGTGGACAACTGGGAAGCAGACTTCCTCAGCAGACACGACCTCCACCCGGGGGAGTGGGGACTTCACCCAGAAGTCTTCCACATGATTGTGAACCGTTGGGATAAACCAAAGGTGGACATGATGGCGTCCCGCCTCAACAAAAAACTAGACAGGTATTGCGCCAGGTCAAGGGACCCTCAGGCAATAGCTGTGGACGCTCTGGTAACACCGTGGGTGTACCAGTCAGTGTATGTGTTCCCTCCTCTGCCTCTCATACCCAAGGTACTGAGAATCATAAGAAGGAGAGGAGTAAGGACTATACTCGTGGCTCCGGATTGGCCAAGAAGGACTTGGTACCCGGAACTTCAAGAGATGCTCACAGAGGACCCGTGGCCTCTACCTCTAAGAAAGGACCTGCTCCAGCAGGGACCCTGTCTGTTCCAAGACTTACCGCGGCTGCGTTTGACGGCATGGCGGTTGAACGCCGGATCCTGAAGGAAAAAGGCATTCCGGATGAAGTCATCCCTACCCTGATCAAAGCCGGGAAGGATGTAACCGTACAGCATTATCACCGTATTTGGCGTAAATATGTTGCGTGGTGCGAGGCCAGGAAGGCCCCTACAGAGGAATTTCAACTGGGTCGTTTCCTGCATTTCCTGCAAACAGGACTGTCTATGGGCCTAAAATTAGGGTCCATTAAGGTTCAAATTTCGGCCCTGTCGATTTTCTTCCAGAAAGAACTGGCTTCAGTTCCTGAAGTTCAGACGTTTGTCAAGGGGGTGCTGCATATACAGCCTCCTTTTGTGGCACCTTGGGATCTCAATGTAGTTTTGGGGTTCCTAAAATCACATTGGTTTGAACCACTCTCCACTGTGGACTTAAAATATCTCACATGGAAAGTGGTAATGCTGTTAGCCCTGGCTTCAGCCAGGCGTGTCTCAGAATTGGCGGCTTTATCCTATAAAAGCCCTTACCTGATTTTTCATACGGACAGGGCAGAATTGAGGACTCGTCCTCAATTTCTCCCTAAGGTGGTTTCAGCGTTTCACTTGAACCAGCCTATTGTGGTACCTGCGGCTACTAGGGACTTTGAGGACTCCAAGGTGCTGGACGTAGTCAGGGCCCTGAAAATATATGTTTCCAGGACGGCTGGAGTCAGAAAATCTGACTCGCTGTTTATCCTGTATGCACCCAACAAGCTGGGTGCTCCTGCTTCTAAGCAGACTATTGCTCGTTGGATTTGTAGCACAATTCAGCTTGCACATTCTGTGGCAGGCCTGCCACAGCCAAAATCTGTAAAAGCCCATTCCACAAGGAAGGTGGGCTCATCTTGGGCGGCTGCCCGAGGGGTCTCGGCTTTACAACTTTGCCGAGCAGCTACTTGGTCAGGGGCAAACACGTTTGCTAAATTCTACAAATTTGATACCCTGGCTGAGGAGGACCTGGAGTTCTCTCATTCGGTGCTGCAGAGTCATCCGCACTCTCCCGCCCGTTTGGGAGCTTTGGTATAATCCCCATGGTCCTTACGGAGTTCCCAGCATCCACTAGGACGTCAGAGAAAATAAGAATTTACTTACCGATAATTCTATTTCTCGTAGTCCGTAGTGGATGCTGGGCGCCCATCCCAAGTGCGGATTGTCTGCAATACTTGTACATAGTTATTGTTACAAAAATCGGGTTATTATTGTTGTGAGCCATCTTTTCAGAGGCTCCTCTGTTATCATGCTGTTAACTGGGTTCAGATCACAGGTTGTACGGTGTGATTGGTGTGGCTGGTATGAGTCTTACCCGGGATTCAAAATCCTTCCTTATTGTGTACGCTCGTCCGGGCACAGTATCCTAACTGAGGCTTGGAGGAGGGTCATAGGGGGAGGAGCCAGTGCACACCAGGTAGTCCTAAAGCTTTTACTTTTGTGCCCAGTCTCCTGCGGAGCCGCTATTCCCCATGGTCCTTACGGAGTTCCCAGCATCCACTACGGACTACGAGAAATAGAATTATCGGTAAGTAAATTCTTAATATAAATATATATATATATATATATATATATATATATATATATATATATATATATATATATATATATATATATATATGAGATGTGCACCGGAATTTTTTTCAGGTTTTGGATTCGGTTCCGCGGCCGTGTTTTGGCAAAACCTCCCTGAAATTTTTTTGTCGGATTCGGGTGTGTTTTGGATTCGGGTGCTTTTTTTTACAAAAAACACTCAAAAACAGCTTAAATCATAGAATTTGGGGGTCATTTTTAATCCCATAGTATTATTAACCTCAATAACCATAATTTCCACTCATTTCCAGTCTATTCTGAACACCTCACAATATTATTTTTAGTCCTAAAATTTGCACCAAGGTCGCTGGATGACTAAGCTAAGCGACCCAAGTGGCCGACACAAATACCTGGCCCATCTAGGAGTGGCACTGCAGTGTCAGACAGGATGGCAGATTTAAAAAATAGTCCCCAAACAGCACATGATGCAAAGATAAATTAAAGAAAAAAGAGGTGCAAGATGGAATTGTCCTTGGGCCCTCCCACCCACCCTTATGTTGTATAAACAGGACATGCACACTTTAACAAACCCATCATTTCAGCGACAGGGTCTGCCACACGACTGTGACTGAAATGACTGGTTGGTTTGGGCCCCCACCAAAAAAGAAGCAATCGATCTCTCCTTGCACAAACTGGCTCTACAGAGGCAAGATGTCCACCTCCTCCTCATCGTCCGATTCCTCACCCCTTTCACTGTGTACATCCTCCTCCTCACAGTTTATTAATTCATCCCCACTGGAATCCACCATCTCAGGTCCCTGTGTACTTTCTGGAGGCAATTGCTGCTGGTGAATGTCTCCACGGAGGTATTGATTATAATTCATTTTGATGAACGTCATCTTCTCCACATTTTCTGGAAGTAACATCGTACGCCGATTGCTGACAAGGTGACCGGCTGCACTAAACACTCTTTCGGAGTACACACTGGAGGGGGGCAACTTAGGTAAAATAAAGCCAGTTTGTGCAAGGGCCTCCAAATTGCCTCTTTTTCCTGCCAGTATACGTACGGACTGTCTGACGTGCCAACTTGGATGCGGTCACTCGTATAATCCTCCACCATTCTTTCAATGGTGACAGAATCATATGCAGTGACAGTAGACGACATGTCAGTAAACGTTGGCAGGTCCTTCAGTCCGGACCAGATGTCAGCACTCGCTCCAGACTGCCCTGCATCACCGCCAGCGGGTGGGCTCGGAAATTCTTAGCCTTTTCCTCGCACCCCCAGTTGCGTGAGAATGTGAAGGAGGAGCTGTTGACGGGTCACGTTCCGCTTGACTTGACAATTTTCTCACCAGCAGGTCTTTGAACCTCTGCAGACTTGTGTCTGCCGGAAAGAGAGATACAACGTAGGTTTTAAATCTAGGATCGAGCACGGTGGCCAAAATGCTCTGATTTCAACAGATTGACCACCCGTGAATCCTGGTTAAGCGAATTAAGGGCTCCATTCACAAGTCCCACATGCCTAGCGGAATCGCTCCATTTTAGCTCCTCCTTCAATCTCTCCAGCTTCTTTTGCAAAAGCCTGATGAGGGGAATGACCTGACTCAGGCTGGCAGTGTCTGAACTGACTTCACGTGTGGCAAGTTCAAAGGGTTGCAGAACCTTGCACAACGTTGAAATCATTCTCCACTGCGCTTGAGTCAGGTGCATTCCCCCTCCTTTGCCTATATCGTAGGTAGCTGTATAGGCTTGAATGGCCTTTTGCTGCTCCTCCATCCTCTGAAGCATATAGAGGGTTGAATTCCACCTCGTTACCACCTCTTGCTTCAGATGATGGCGGGGCAGGTTCAAGAGTGTTTGCTGGTGCTCCAGTCTTCGGCACGCGGTGGCTGAATGCCGGAAGTGGCCCGCATTTCTTCGGTCCACCGACAGCATCTCTTAATTCTTAATTCTGCACCACCAAATTCAATGTATGTGCAAAACATGGGACGTGCTGGAATTTGCCCACATATAATGCACGCACAATATTGGTGGCGTTGTCCGATGTCACAAATCCCCAGGAGAGTCCAATTGGGGTAAGCCATTCTGCGATGATGTTCCTCAGTTTCCGTAAGAGGTTGTCAGCTGTGTGCCTCTTCTGGAAAGCGGTGATACAAAGTATAGCCTGCCTAGGAACGAGTTGGCGTTTGCGAGATGCTGCTACTGGTGGCGCCGCTGCTGTTCTTGCTGCGGGAGGCAATACATCTACCCAGTGGGCTGTCGCAGTCATATAGTCCTGAGTCTGCCCTGCTCCACTTGTCCACATGTCCGTGGTTAAGTGGACATTGGGTACAACTGCATTTTTTAGGACACTGGTGACTCTTTTTCTGACGTCCGTGTACATTCTCGGTATCGCCTGCCTAGAGAAATGGAACCTAGATGGTATTTGGTACCGGGGACACACTACCTCAAACAATTCTCTAGTTCCCTGTGAATTAACGCTGGATACTGGACACACGTTAAACACCACGAAAGCTGCCAAGACCTGAGATATCCGCTTTGCAGCAGGATTTCATCTTCCTCACAAAGGACTGTTGGACAGTCAATTACTTACCGGAAGTAGTACAAGTGGTCTTCCGATTTCCCCTCTGGGATGACGATCAACTCCCAACAGCAACAACAGCAGCACCAGCAGCAATAGGCGTTACACTCAAGGATGCATCGGAGGAATCCCAGGCAGGAGAGGACTCGTCAGACTTGACAGTGACATGGCCTGCAGGACTATTGTCTTTCCTGTCTAAGGAGGAAATTGACACTGAGGGAGTTGGTGGTGTGGTTTGCAGGAGCTTGGTTACAAGAGGAAGGGATTTAGTTGTCAGTGGACGCTTCCGCTGTCACCCAAAGTTTTTGAACTTGTCAATGACTTCTGATGAATGCGCTCCAGGTGACGTATAAGGGAGGATGTTCCTAGGTGGTTAACGTCCTTACCCCTACTTATTACAGCTTGACAAAGGCAACACACGGCTTGACACCTGTTGTCTGCATTTCTGTTAAAATAATTCCACACCGAAGAGGTGATTTTTTTTTTTTGTGATTTGACCAGGCATGTCAATGGCCATATTCGTCCCACGGACAACAGGTGTCTCCCCGGGTGCCTAACTTAAACAAACCACCTCACCATCAGAATCCTCCTTGTCAATTTCCTCCTCAGCGCCAGCAACACCCATATCCTCATCCTGGTGTACTTCAACAGTGACATCTTCAATTTGACTATCAGGAACTGGACTGCGGTTGCTCCTTCCAGCACTTGCAGGGGGCGTGCAGTGTTGGGAAGGTCAGGCATCGCAACCGACACAATTGGACTCTCCTTGGGGATTTGTGATTTAGAAGAACGCACAGTTCTTTGCTGTGCTTTTGCCAGCTTAAGTCTTTTCATTTTTCTAGCGAGAGGATGAGTGCTTCTATCCTCATGTGAAGCTGAACCACTAGCCATGAACATAGGACAGGGCCTCAGCCGTACCTTGCCACTCCGTGTCGTAAATGGCATATTGGCAAGTTTACGCTTCTCATCAGACGCTTTTAATTTTGATTTTTGGGTCATTTTACTGAACTTTTGTTTTTTGGATTTTACATGCTCTCTACTATGACATTGGGCATCGGCCTTGGCAGACGACGTTGATGGCATTTCATCGTCTCGGCCATGACTAGTGGCAGCAGCTTCAGCACAAGGTAGAAGTGGATCTTGATCTTTCCCTATTTTACCCTCCACATTTTTGTTCTCCATTTTTTAATGTGTGGAATTATATGCCAGTAATATATCAATAGCAATGGCCTACTGTACCGTACTGCTATATATTATATACTCTTGGTCAGCAAAATTATGCACTGTCCTCCTACTATATATACTGCGCACAACTAAAATGCACCACAGGTATGGATGGATAGTATACTTGACGACACAGAGGTAGATAGAGCAGTGGCCTACTGTACCGTACTGCTATATACAGTGGGGATTGAAAGTTTGGGCACCCCAGGCAAAAATTAATTTTAATGTGCAAAAAGAAGCCAAGGAAAGATGGAAAAATCTCCAAAAGGCATCAAATTACAGATTAGACATTCTTATAACATGTCAAAAAAAGTTTGATTTCATTTCCATCATTTACACTTTCAAAAGAACAGAAATCAAAAAATGGCGTCTGCAAAAGTTTGGGCACCCTGCAGAGTTAATACCTTGTACTGTTCCCTTTGGACAGCTGAGACCTGGCAGTGTCATGGATTGTTCTCAATCATCGTCTGGAAAGTCCAGGTGATGTCAATCTCAAAGGTTTTAAAAGCCCAGAATCATCTGACCTTGCTCCTACAATCAGCACCATGGGTTCCTCTAAGCAGTTGTGTAGAACACTGAAACTGAGAATAGTTGACGCTCACAAAGCAGGAGAAGGCTATAAGAAGATAGAAAAGCGTTATCAAATGCCCATATTCTCTATTCGGAATGTAATTAAGAAATGGCAGTCATCAGGAACAGTGGAAGTTAAAGCAAGACCTTGAAGACCAAGAAAAATATCAGACAGAACAGCTCGCAGGATTGTGAGAAAAGCAAGTCAAAATCCACGTTTGACTGCACGATCCCTCCAGGAAGATCTGGCAGACACTGGAGTTGTGGTACACTATTCCACTATAAATAGATACTTGTACAAATATGGTCTTCATGGAAGAGTCATCAGAAGAAAACCTCTTCTACGTCCTCACCACAAAAATCAGCGTTTGAAGTTTGCAAATGAACATATAGACAAGCCTGATGCATTTTGGAATAAAGTTCTGTGGACCGATGAGGTTAAAATCAAACTTTTTGGCCGAAATGAGAAAAGGTACGCTTGGAGAAGGAAGGGCAGAGAATTTAATGAAATGAACCTCTGTCCAACTGTTAAGCATTGGGGGTGGATCAATCATGCTTTGGGGTTGTATTGCAGCCAGTGGCACAGGGAACATTTCACGAGTAAAAGGAAAAATGGATTCAATAAGATTCCAGCAAATTTTGGATGCTAACTTGATGCCATCTGTGAAAAAGCTGAAGTTAAAGAGAGGCTGGCTTCTACAAATGGATAATGATCCTAAACACACCTCAAAATCCACGGTGGATTACACCAAGAGGCGTAAACTGAAGGTTTTGCCATGGCCTTCACAATCTCCTGACCTCAACATAATTGAAAATTTATGGATAGACCTTAAAAGAGCAGTGCGTTACAGACAGCCCAGGAATCTCAAAGAACTGGAAGACTTTTGTGAGGAAGAATGGGCGAAGATACCTCAAACAAGAATTGAAAGACTCTTGGCTGGCTACAAAAAGCATTTACAAGCTGTGATACTTGCCAAAGGGGGCATTACAAGGTATTAACTCTGCAGGGTGCCCAAACTTTTGCAGATGCCATTTTTTGTTTTCTGTTCTTTTGAAAGTGTAAATGATGGAAATAAAATCAAACTTTTTTTGACATGTTATAAGAATGTCTAATCTGTAATTTGATGAATTTTGGAGATTTTTCCATCTTTCCTTGGCTTCTTTTTGCACATTAAAATGAATTTTTGCCTGGGGTGCCCAAACTTTGAATCCCCACTGTATTATATACTGGTGGTCGGCAAAATTATGCACTGTACTCCTACTATATATACTGCGCACAACTAAAATGCACCATAGGTATGGATGGATAGTATACTTGACGACACAGAGGTAGGTAGAGCAGTGGCCTACTGTGCCATACTGCTATATATTATATACTGGTGGTCAGCAAAATGATGCACTGTACTCCTACTATATATACTGCGCACAACTAAAATGCACCATAGGTATGGATGGATAGTATACTTGACGACACAGAGGTAGGTAGAGCAGTGGCCTACTGTACCGTACTGCTATATATTATATACTGGTGGTCAGCAAAATTATGCACTGTCCTCCTACTATATAGACTGCGCACAACTAAAATGCACCACAGGTATGGATGGATAGTATACTTGACGACACAGAGGTAGGTAGAGCAGTGGACTACTGTACCGTACTGATATAATACTGTTGGTCATGGGTCAGCAATATTCTGCACTGTCCTCCTACTATATACTACAATGCAGCACAGATATGGAGCATTTTTCAGGCAGAGAACGTATAATACTGGTGGTCACTGGTCAGCAAAACTCTGCACTGTCCTCCTACTATATAATACTGGTGGTTCCCAGTCCCCACAATAAAGCACACTGAGCACAGATATTTGCAGCACACTGACCACAGAAATGGAGCGTTTTTCAGGCAGAGAACGTAGATATTTTCAGCACACTGAGCACAGATATTTGCAAGCACACTGAGCACAGATATTTGCAGCACACTGAGCACAGATATTTGCAGCACACTGAACACAACTGAGAGAACGCTGCACGTCCTCTCCCTATCATCTCCAATGCACGAGTGAAAATGGCGGCGACGCGCGGCTCCTTATATAGAATACGCATCTCGCGAGAATACGACAGCGGGATGATGACGTTCGGGCGCGCTCGGGTTAACCGAGCAAGACGGGAAGATTCGAGTCTGCCTCGGAACCGTGTCGAACCCGCTCATCTCTAATATATACACACACACACACACACACACACACACACACACACACACACACACACACACACAGTAAGGTCCATAAATATTGGGACAACGACACAATTCTCATATTTAGGGCTCTATACACCACCACAATGGATTTGAAATTAAACAAATAAGACGTGCTTTAACTGCAGACTTTCCGCTTTAATATGAGGGTATTTACATCCAAATCAGGTGAACGGTGTAGGAATTACAACGGTTTCTGTATGTGCCTCCCACTTTTTAAGGGACCAAAAGTAATGGGACAATCAACTCAAAAGATATTTCTCTGACGTCCTAGTGGATGCTGGGGACTCCGTAAGGACCATGGGGAATAGACGGCTCCGCAGGAGACTGGGCACATCGAAGAAAGATTTAGGACTATCTGGTGTGCACTGGCTCCTCCCCCTATGACCCTCCTCCAAGCCTCAGTTAGATTTCTGTGCCCGGCTGAGCTGGATGCACACTAGGGGCTCTCCTGAGCTCCTAGAAGAAAGTATAGTTTTAGGTTTTTTATTTTCAGTGAGACCTGCTGGCAACAGGCTCACTGCAATGAGGGACTAAGGGGAGAAGAAGCGAACCTACCTAAGTGGTGGTAGCTTGGGCTTCTTAGGCTACTGGACACCATTAGCTCCAGAGGGATCGAACACAGGACCCGACCTCGTCGTCCGTTCCCGGAGCCGCGCCGCCGTCCCCCTTACAGAGCCAGAAACAAGAAGGTGGTCCGGAAAATCGGCGGCTGAAAACTTCTGTCTTCTCCAAGGTAGCGCACAGCACTGCAGCTGTGCGCCATTGCTCCTCATGCACACCACACACTGCGGTCACTGATGGGTGCAGGGCGCTGGGGGGGGGCGCCCTGAGCAGCAATAATAACACCTTGGCTGGCAAAACTAACACCATATATAGCCCCAGAGGCTATATAGGTGTATATTAACCCCTGCCAGAAATGATAAAATAGCGGGAGAAAGCCCACCGAAAAAGGGGCGGAGCCAACTCCCTCAGCACACTGGCGCCATTATTCCCTCTCAGCTTCGCTGGAAGGAAGCTCCCTGGCTCTCCCCTGCAGTCCTGCACTACAGAAAGGGTAAAAAAGAGAGGGGGGGCACAATTTAGGCGCAGTATATATATTATAGGCAGCTATAGGGGAAAACACTCTGTATAGTGATATCCCTGTGTTATATAGCGCCCTGGTGTGTGCTGGCATACTCTCCCTCTGTCTCCCCAAAGGGCTTTGTGGGGTCCTGTCCTCTGTAAGAGCATTCCCTGTGTGTCTGCTGTGTGTCGGTACTGCTGTGTCGACATGTATGATGAGGATAATGATATGGAGGCGGAGCAAATGCCTGTGAATGTGATGTCACCCCCTGCGGGGTCGACACCAGTGTGGATGGACTTATGGAAGGAATTACGTGACAGTGTCAGCTCCTTACATAAAAGGTTTGACGACATAGGACAGCCGGCTACTCAGCTTGTGCCTGTCCAAGCGTCTCAAATGTCATCAGGGGCTATAAAACGCCCGCTACCTCAGATGACAGATACAGATGTCGACACGGATACCGACTCCAGTGTCGACGATGATGAGACGAGTGTACCCTCCAATAGATCCACCCGTTATATGATTGAGGCTATGAAAAATGTTTTACACATTTCTGATGATACCCCAGGTACCACAAAAAAGGGTATTATGTTTGTTGAGAAAAAACTACCAGTAGTTTTTCCTGCATCTGACGAATTAAATGAGGTGTGTGAGGAAGCGTGGACTTCCCCAGATAAGAAATTGATCATTTCTAAACGGTTAATGGCTGCGTACCCTTTCCCGCCAGAGGATAGGTCACGCTGGGAAACACCCCTAGGGTAGATAAAGCATTGACACGCTTATCAAAGAAGGTGGCACTACCGTCTCCGGATACGGCCGCCCTAAAAGAACCTGCTGATAGAAAGCTGGAAAGTACCCTAAAAGCTATATACACACACACTGGCATTATATTGAGACCCGCTATTGCATCAGCTTGGATGTGCAGTGCTGCTGCTGCGTGGTCCGACTCCCTGTCGGAAAACATTGATACCATGGATAGGGACAATATTTTGCTAACGATTGACCATATAAAAGACGCGGTCTTATACATGCGTGATGCACAGAGGGATATTTGCCGGCTGGCATCAAAAATAAGCGCTATGTCCATTGCCGCCAGACGGGGGTTATGGACTAGGCAATGGTCAGGTGATGCCGACTCCAAGCGGCACATGGAAGTTTTACCCTATAAAGGGGTGGAACTTTTTGGGGAAGGTCTTTCAGACCTCGTTTCCACAGCTACTGCTGGGAAATCGACTTTTTTGCCACAGGCTACCCCACAGCAAAAGAAAGCACCGTATTATCAGGTACAGTCCTTTCGGCCTCAGAAAAATAAGCGGGCTAGAGGCTCATCCTTTCTGCCGAGGGGCAGAGGAAGGGGGAAAAAGCTGCAGCACACAGCTAGTTCCCAGGAGCAGAAGTCCTCCCCTGCGTCCGGTAAGTCCACAGCATGACGTTGGGGCTGCTCAGGCGGAATCGGGAACGGTGGGGGCACGTCTCAGGTTTTTCAGCACACAGTGGGCTCTCTCACAAGTGGATCCCTGGGTCCTTCAAGTAGTATCTCAGGGGTACAGGCTGGAATTCGAGACGTCTCCCCCCCGCCGTTTCCTAAAATCTGCCTTGCCGGCAACTCCCTCTGCCAGGGAGGCAGTGTTGGTGGCTATTCAAAAACTGTATTCACAGAAAGTGATCGTCAAGGTACCCCTCCTTCAGCAAGGAAAGGGTTACTACTCCACAATGTTTGTGGTACCGAAACCGGACGGTTCGGTGAGACCCATCTTAAATTTAAAAACCTTGAACACTTATATCAAAAGGTTCAAGTTCAAGATGGAATCGCTCAGGGCGGTTATTGCGAGCCTGGAGGAGGGGGATTATATGGTATCCCTGGACATCAAGGATGCGTACCTGCATGTCCCCATTTACCCTCCGCACCAGGAGTACCTCAGATTTGTGGTACAGGACTGTCACTATCAGTTCCAGACGCTGCCGTTCGGGTTATCCACGGCACCGAGGGTCTTTACCAAGGTAATGGCCGAAATTATGATACTCCTTCGCAAGAAGGGAGTTTTAATTATCCCGTACTTGGACGATCTCCTGATAAAGGCGAGGTCCAAAGAACAGTTGATAGTGGGGGTGGCACTTTCTCAGGAAGTGCTACAACAGCACGGCTGGATTCTAAACATTCCAAAGTCACAGCTGGTCCCGACGACACGTCTTCTGTTCCTGGGAATGATTCTGGACACAGATCAGAAAAGAGTGTTTCTTCCACTGGAAAAAGCCGAGGAATTGTCATCTCTGGTCAGAGACATCCTAAAACCAGGAAAAGTGTCGGTACATCAATGCACACGAGTCCTGGGAAAAATGGTAGCTTCATACAAAGCAATTCCATTCGGAAGGTTCCACGCAATGACGTTCCAGTGGGACCTGTTGGACAAATGGTCCGGGTCCCATCTCCAGATGCAACAGCGGATAACTCTATCGGCCAGAACCAGGGTGTCGCTGCTGTGGTGGCTGCAGAGGGCTCATCTACTAGAGGGCCGCAGATTCCGAATACAGGACTGGGTCCTGGTGACCACGGATGCCAGCCTTCGGGGCTGGGGGGCAGTCACAAAGGGAAGAAATTTCCAAGGACTGTGGTCAAATCAGGAGATTTCTCTTCACATAAATATCCTGGAGCTAAGGGCCATTTACAATGCCCTAAGCCAGGCAAGACCCCTGCTTCAAAACCAGCCGGTACTGATCCAGTCAGACAACATCACGGCGGTCGCCCATGTAAACAGACAGGGCGGCACGAGAAGCAGGATGGCGATGGCAGAAGCCACAAGGATTCTCAGATGGGCAGAGAATCATGTGATAGCACTGACGGCAGTGTTCATTCCGGGAGTGGACAACTGGGAAGCAGACTTCCTCAGCAGACACGACCTCCACCCGGGAGAATGGGGACTTCATCCAGAAGTCTTCCAAATGCTGGTCAACCGGTGGGAAAAACCACAGGTAGACATGATGGCGTCCCGCCTCAACAAGAAGTTGAAAAGATATTGCGCCCGGTCAAGAGACCCTCAGGCGATAGCGGTGGACGCTCTAGTGACACCATGGGTGTACCAGTCGGTTTATGTGTTTCCTCCTCTACCTCTCATACCGAAGGTACTGAGAATAATAAGAAGGCGAGGAGTGAAAACCATACTCGTGGTTCCGGATTGGCCAAGAAGAGCTTGGTACCCGGAACTTCAAGAGAGGCTTACAGAGGACCCTTGGCCTCTGCCGCTCAGACAAGACCTGCTGCAGCAGGGACCCTGTCTGTTCCAAGACTTACCGCGGCTGCGTTTGACGGCATGGCGGTTGAACACCGGATCCTGAAGGAAAAGGGTATTCCGGAGGAAGTCATCCCTACCCTGATCAAAGCCAGGAAGGATGTCACCGCAAGACATTATCACCGCATTTGGCGAAAATATGTTGCTTGGTGTGAGGCCATGAAGGCCCCGACGGAGGAATTTCAACTGGGTCGATTCCTGCACTTCCTGCAAGCAGGGGTGACGTTGGGCCTCAAATTGGGGTCCATAAAGGTCCAGATTTCGGCTCTGTCGATTTTCTTCCAAAAAGAACTGGCTTCACTGCCCGAAGTTCAGACTTTTGTCAAAGGAGTACTGCATATTCAGCCTCCTTTTGTGCCCCCAGTGGCACCTTGGGATCTCAATGTGGTTTTGGCATTCCTGAAATCACATTGGTTCGAACCACTTAAGACTGTGGATTTAAAATATCTCACGTGGAAAGTGGTCATGCTGTTGGCCTTGGCCAAGCGGGTTTCAGAATTGGCGGCTTTGTCTTGTAAAAGCCCTTATCTGATTTTCCATATGGATAGGGCAGAATTAAGGACTCGTCCTCAGTTTCTCCCAAAGGTGGTCTCAGCTTTTCACTTGAACCAACCTATTGTGGTGCCTGCGGCTACTAGGGACTTGGAGGATTCCAAGTTGCTGGACGTAGTCAGGGCCCTAAAAATTTATATTTCCAGGACGGCTGGAGTCAGAAAGACTGACTCGCTGTTTATCCTGTATGCACCCACCAAGCTGGGTGCTCCTGCTTCTAAGCAGTCTATTGCGCGCTGGATTTGTAGCACTATTCAGCTGGCGCATTCTGCGGTAGGCTTACCGCAGCCTAAATCTGTAAAAGCCCATTCCACACGGAAGGTGGGCTCATCTTGGGCGGCTGCCCGAGGGGTCTCGGCTTTACAACTTTGCCGAGCAGCTACTTGGTCGGGGGCAAACACGTTTGCAAAATTCTACAAATTTGATACCCTGGCTGAGGAGGACCTGGAATTCTCTCATTCGGTGCTGCAGAGTCATCCGCACTCTCCCGCCCGTTTGGGAGCTTTGGTATAATCCCCATGGTCCTTACGGAGTCCCCAGCATCCACTAGGACGTCAGAGAAAATAAGAATTTACTCACCGGTAATTCTATTTCTCGTAGTCCGTAGTGGATGCTGGGCGCCCATCCCAAGTGCGGATTGTCTGCAATACCTGTACATAGTTATTGTTACCAAAATCGGGTTTTGTTGTGAGCCATCTCTTCAGAGGCTCCATTTGTTATCATACTGTTAACCGGAGTTCCTATCACGTGTTATATGGTGTGATTGGTGTGGCTGGTATGAGTCTTAACCGGGATTCAAAAATCCTTCCTTATTGTGTCAGCTCTTCCGGGCACAGTTCCTAACTGAGGCTTGGAGGAGGGTCATAGGGGGAGGAGCCAGTGCACACCAGATAGTCCTGAATCTTTCTTAGATGTGCCCAGTCTCCTGCGGAGCCGTCTATTCCCCATGGTCCTTACGGAGTCCCTAGCATCCACTACGGACTACGAGAAATAGAATTACCGGTGAGTAAATTCTTATTTTCATTGACAGGAGTGGGCTATTCCCTCGTTATTTCATCATCAATTAAGCAGGTAAAAGGTCTGGAGTAGATTCCAGGTGTGACATTTGCATTTGGAATCTGTTGCTGTCGACTCTCAATATGAGATCCAAAGAGCTGCCACTATCAGTGAAGCAAGCCATCGTTAGGCTGAAAAATCAAAACAAACCCATCAGAGAGATATCAAAAACATTAGGTGTGGCCAAATCAACTGTTTGGAACATTCTTAAAAAGAATAAACGCACCGGAGAGCTCAGCAACACCAAAAGACCCGGAAGACCACGGAAAACAACTGTGGTGGATGACAGAAGAATTATTTCCCTGGTGAAGAAAAACCCGTTCACTACAGTTGCCTAGATCAAGAACACTCTCCAGGAGGTAGGTGTATATGTGTCAAAGTCAACAATCAAAAGAAGACTTCACAAGAGTGAATATAGAGGGTTCACCACAAGATGTAAACAATTGGTGAGCCACAAAAACAGGAAGACCAGATTAGAGTTTGCCAAACAACATCTAAAAAAGCCTTTACAGCTCTGGAACAACATCCTATGGACAGATGTGACAAAGATCAACTTGTACCAGAGTGATGGGAAGAGAGAAGTATGGAGAAGGAAAGGAACTGCTTATGTATTTATTGATAACTAGGTGCTTCATCGCGCCCTACGGGCGCTCTTCACACCGTCGCAAGGGGCTACGCCCCCTTAACCCTTGCATGCCTTTCTGGGGTTCAATATTTGTATTATATGGAGTATTACCTGCATTCCTTTGTTAGTGGTTAAATATTGCACAATGAAAGGGCGTGCGATGGTGAAGGAGGCGCAGCCCCTTGCGACGGCGTGAACAGCACCTGCAGGGCACAATGTACAGAATGTAGCAGGTGCGGGGGGGGCTGTGGATGGGGGAGGGTGTCTGTAGATGCTGCGGGTAGAGGGGGGGTGGAAGCGGGGGGGCCCGGATGGGGAAGGGTCGGTAGATGCTGCGGGTGGGGGAGGGGCAGAGGAGTGGGGGCTGCAGATGGGGGATGGGGTCCGGAGGCACTGCCGGTGGGGGAAGGGCAGGGGTGCCAAGGGTGGGAGAGGGGCAGGTGCGGGGATGTTGCGGATGGGTGAAGGGTTCCGGAGGTGCTGTGGGATGGGAAGGGGCGGGGGTGGGGTAGGGGGTCCGGAGGTGCCGTGAGTAGGGGTCTGCTGCTGGTGGAGACTTGGCATGGCTGACTCTCTCAGGCTGGAGTCCTGCTTCCTCTGCCCGTCCGCATCCCTCCCCCCCTCCTCAGTCACACACCGCAGACCTCGTGCAGCTGCCGGGCACTGTGGTAAGGGGAGACTGGGAGTGACTGGTTAGCCCACAGGAGACGCTGCGGCTGGAGGGAGGAGGGGGTCGGAGCCTGCAAGCAGCACGGACTTCTGCAGCGCTGGCCGCCAGCTAAAGTGTGTGAAGGAGCTGGGCGCACCTCACTGCGGGCGTCAGCGCTGCAGCTAGCGGTGGGGTTGCCGGGGCTGGAGATAACAGAGGCAGTACGGAACCTGCACATTTTTTAGGGTCTGTCCCGCTGTCCCACCCGTGGGCCACAGTGTCCCGCGGTGGTGGTGGTGTTGGGGGGGGGGGGCAGTTGGGAAGCTCCTGTACTCTCTGTTTTGCTTAGAGCAGCGGTGAATTTAGTGGAGACAGAGGGAGAGGGGGCATCAGGGGGTACGGATTAAGGGGGGTTCCAGCAGCAGAGCCGGATTAAGGGGGGGCAGGGGGTACGTACCATGGGCCCCACAGTTTTAGGGGGCCCCTGGCTGGAGTAGCTCTGTCCCAGCTCAGAAGGTCCCCCGTCCTGCCAGTAACAGCAGCATTGTGCTACAGTCAGCACACGCTGCTACGTGTTGGCAGGTCTGTGGTGTTGCAGGGAGGCAGCAGTCTCCCTGCTTTCTTCTGCCTGTGCGGGTGTGTAGGGGGGAGCGACCACCCCCTCTGGATTTACCTCTAGCTGAGGGGCCAAAATTCCATTAAAAAAAAAAAAATCCTGGAATTTGCATAAGGGGGCGTGGCTTCGCGGGCGCGATTAGGCCACGCCCCAATCCCACAGCAGGCACAGTAATGAGATAGGACCCCTTGTCTTAAGTGCCCTGGGCCCCCCAGACTCATAATCTGCCCCTGGGGGCATGCCAGCAGCTCACAGAGCGCTGGGCATGCCCCCTCACTGACGAAAACGGGGACCCTCCCGTGAAGCCACGCCCCTTAAGTTGACCACGCCCCCTTTTCGCCGTGTGTGTGTGTGTGTGTGTGTGTGTGTGTGTCCCTCCTTCTGTCTGAAGAGAGCTGGGAGGTATGCACCCCTGCCTGTGTCATGCCCATACCATCTGCTTCTGCTGCTGGTCTCCTATAGATTTGCCCAGTTCTGTGACTCATTTGAATAACTCCACCCAGGGCCGAAACTAAGGTTGCTCTCACCCGGGGCAAGATAGTAAATTTGCGCCCCCCCCCCCCCCCCCCCCCAAAGAAATAAATAAATAAAAATTCTTATAATTAAAATATAATTTTATATATATCTATATATATATCTATATATATAAAAATCCCACACGTTACACCACAGAGGAGCCTCTTATGCACGTTACACCACACTACAGCCGCTTATACACGTTACACCACACTACAGCCGCTTATATACGTTACACCACACTACAGCCGCTTATGCACGTTACACCACAGAGGAGCCTCTTATGCACGTTACACCACACTACAGCCGCTTATGCACGTTACACCACACTACAGCCGCTTATGCACGTTACACCACAGAGGAGCCTCTTATGCACGTTACACCACACTACAGCCGCTTATGCACGTTACACCACACTACAGCCGCTTATGCACGTTACACCACACTACAGCCGCTTATGCACGTTACACCACACTACAGCCGCTTATATACGTTACACCACACTACAGCCGCTTATGCACGTTACACCACAGAGGAGCCTCTTATGCACGTTACACCACACTACAGCCGCTTATACACGTTACACCACACTACAGCCGCTTATGCACGTTACACCACACTACAGCCGCTTATATACGTTACACCACACTACAGCCGCTTATGCACGTTACACCACAGAGGAGCCTCTTATGCACGTTACACCACACTACAGCCGCTTATACACGTTACACCACACTACAGCCGCTTATGCACGTTACACCACACTACAGCCGCTTATATACGTTACACCACACTACAGCAGCTTATGCACGTTACACCACAGAGGAGTCTCTTATGCACGTTACACCACACTACAGCCGCTTATACACGTTACACTGACACAAAAACAGATTGTATATGACCACATTCAAACACACACACACACACACACACACACACACACACACACACGGTATAGGGACCAGATGCACACTGATACACACACAAAATATATAGGGACCAGATGTACAGACACACACACACTGTATAGGGACCAGATGCACACTGACACACTGTATAGGGACCAGATGCACACTGACACACTGTATAGGGACCAGATGCACACTGACACACACACTGTATAGGGACAAGATGCACACTGAGACACACACACACACACACACACACACACACACACACACACACACACACACACACACACTGTATAGGGACCAGATGTACACTGACACACACACACACACACACACACACACACACACACACACACACACACACTGTATAGGGACCAGAGGAACACTGACACACACACACACACACACACACACACACACACACACACACACACACACTGTATAGGGACCAGATGTACACTGACACACACACACACACACACACACACACACACACACACACACACACACACACACACACACACACACACACACTGTATAAGGACCAGAGGAACACTGGCACACACACACACACAAACACACACACACACACACACACACACACATTGTAGAGGGGGAGCTGTCTGTCAGGTAGAGGAACATACCTCATAATAAATCTCATCTCTCTGTTACGGCTCCCCCTCGTTCAGAGTCCAGTCCACGCTGCTGCGTTGTGGCCCTCCCCCTGTTCCCAGGCATGGGGGAGGACTGTGGGCTCAGGGCTGCTGGAGACAGGCTGTCTCCGTGAAAGCTCCCCTGTCAGAGGAGCCTGCAAAGTCCAGTGCGGAATGCTGCAGCGTCAGTGACTCATTCACTGTGACTGACTGACTGCAGCCAGTGTGCTCTCATCAGTCCCAGGCTCGGCTCTTTGCGCAAGTGTTCAACCGCGCTGGCCAGACTACGGTCTCCGTCCTCTCTCCCCCCCCTCCAGGCTCCCTCAACGCGGCAACCAGAGATTTTGGCTGCGGAAACAGCCTCCCTAGCGCCCCCACATTCCAGCGCCCGGGGCGCGTGACCCCCTAGCCCCCCCTTCGTTACGGCCATGACTCCACCCACCACTGTAACTCCGCCCAGCGTTACAGCACAGAGTCACAGATTTGGGCTAATATATAGGAGATGTGACTGCTGACAAAAGCAGCAGGATGAATTCTGAAGTGTTTCGGACAATGCTATCTGCTCATATTCAGTCAAATGCTTCAGAACTCATTGGATGGCACTTCACAGTGCAGATGGACAATGACCCGAAGCATACTGCAAAAGCAACCTAAGAGTTTTTTTAAGGCAAATAAGTGGAATGTTATGCAATGGCCAAGTCAATCACCTGACCTGAATCCGATTGAGCATGCAGTTCACTTGATGAAGACAAAACTGAAGGGAAAATGCCCCAAGAACAAGCAGGAACTGAAGACATTTGCAGTAGAGGCCTGGCAGAGCATCACCAGGGATGAAACCCAGCGTCTGGTGACGTCTATGCATTCCAGACTTCAGGCTGTAATTGACTGCAAAGGATTTGCAACAAAGTATTAAAAAGTGAAAGTTTGGTTTAGGATTGTTTAGTTTGTCCCATTACTTTTGGTCCCTTAAAAAGTGGGAGGCACATATAGAAACCGTTGTAATTCCTACACCGTTCACCTGATTTGGGTGTAAATGCCCTCAAATTAAAGCGGGAAGTCTGCAGTTAAAGCACATCTTGTTTGTTTCATTACAAATTCATTGTGGTAGTGTATAGAACCCAAAATATGATAATTGTGTCGATGTACCAATATTTATGGACCTGACTGTGTGTGTGTGTGTGTGTGTGTGTGTGTGTATATATATATATGTGTGTGTGTGTGTGTATGTATGTATGTATGTATGTGTATATATATATATATATATATAAGTATAATAATAGTATACTTTTTATTTTATTATTCTTGCCAATTCCTGGGGGTAACGGACGGGTGCGCTGCCGAGACACAGCCGGACGGGGCTGTGTCTCGGCAGCGCACCCGTCCGTTACCCCCAGGAATTTCATTTTGACCCCATTTGGGGTAATTTACTCCTGTTTTCCGACCACTGATCTAAGTGTATCACATTTGAATCATTTCACTTTCTATTGTCCTTTTCCTGTTTGTGGTATTTCAACTTCATGTTTTTCCAAATTTAGAAAGGGTACGGTTCATTAGGTCGACGACTATTGGTCGACGTGGTCATTAGGTCGACATGGAAAAAGGTCGACATGAGTTTTTTTTAAACCTTTTTTGGGTGTTGATTTCTATGTAAAGTGACGGGGAACCCCAAGTAGTGCCCCGTGTCCCCTCGCATGGCTCGCCATGCTTTGGGCAAGGTGCCTCGCTCCGCTACCGCAGCGCTTGGCACAAGTTACTATTCCCAATCGTAGTCCAAAGTATGAAAAAGTTCAAAAAATGAAGAAAAAAAAGGTTAAAAAACGCATGTCGACCTTTTTCCATGTCGACATAGTACATGTCGACCTAGTGACCACGTCGACCAATAGTGGTCGACCAAGTGACCGTATCCCCTCAGAAACCTAGTCTAATCATTAAGGGGTGACAACAGCCCCGGTCACTAAAAATCTTGGACAAAAGATAAGTAACCATGACAGCATTTAGGACAACACTCGCCATTGGATAATTGGATAGACTTTGGACATACGTACTGTTACTACAGTATAACAACATACTGTATAATATCACGGGGGCAAGATTCTCTCTCTCTCTCTCTCTCTCTCTCTCTCTCTCTCTCTCTCTCTTTTTTTTTTCTTTAATCAGGAATATTTGTCTTCTCTGCAGAAATGTGAACAGTTACATTGTATAGGGTGAATTGAATTCCCCCATAGGTAGACAGATTTATCTGTTAAATAATTCTGTATTTGAAATATGTACCTATTCCAGGGGTGTAGTATGTTTCCCGGATGCTTGGGATCCCAGCGCGCAGCATACTGGTGCCTAGATCCCGACTGCCGGAATGCCGGCAGCGGGGTGAGCACAAAAAGCTTGCCACACTGCGGGAATGGTGGCGATTATATTGGCGGTCGGGATTCCAGCGTCGGTATGGTGAGCGCCGTGATTCCGACAGCCGGTATATCAAGTGCCACCCCCTTCCCAGTGTGGGTGTTTACATTTCAATGTCTATTTCACAAGTCAGGAAATGAGAAAATTACCCTGGGATTTTTGAAGTTCTTTTTCCCAAATATAACACAACACACCACTGTCAAAATAATTATTCAATTACATGTCAAGCTTTAGGGGGCTATTTATCAAAGTTTGGCAAGAGATAAAGTGGAGAGCGAAAAAGTACAAACCAATTCACTCCTATCTGTCCTTTCTGCAGTGGGGTACACTGGTATTCCACAGGGAATAACATCGGGGTGTAGAGTTGGATCTTGATCCGAGGCACCAACAGGCTAAAGCTTTGACTGTTCCCAGGATGCATTGCACAGCCTCCTCTACAGTCCCGCCTCCAGGCACTGGAGCTCAGTTTGTAAGTTGGTGCCTGCACAGCAGGTCACTAACGGGGGGCTGCGCTAGGCAGCCCTGAAAAGAGCTTTTTAAGAAGACTTAAAAGGCGCAGCACTTTCTATGTCATTCTGAAATGCTGTGCTGCGGCTCCATCACCTTCCCCAGCAGCGCTGCATACTCCCGTGGCCTGGTTCCCGGGTACTTGTAGCGGAGACGCACCGGACTTCAGGCACACACCGCTGACACTCTCCTTTATCGCATGGCTGCACATCAGGGAGCAGGTAAGATGGTTCCCCAGGTGGGACCCGCCGGTAAATCGTGGTCCGTTCGCTGTCCCAGGAGACGGACTGCGCCACTGTTGTGGACACTGTACTGCACAGGGACCCCACTATATCCACCAGGGCAGGGAGCACAGGTCGGATTTACTAAAATCCATTTAATATAGGCTCCATAGTACCTGGTGGTGAGGCCCAGCATACGGGATAAGGCACTGACCTTTAGCCCCTCCCCCAGCTCCGGGCGCCATCTACTGCTGGTGTTCCTGCCCTGGAGCTGCATTTCACTCTCCCTCACTCCGTGACACAGATTTTGGAGCCATCTCCACTACTAGCTGGGCTGATCTCCGGGACTGCAGGGCTCTGTCTCCTCTCTAAAGCCGCCTGTCTCATCAGCGCTGTGCATTTACAGGCACTTAAGTATTCTACATGTCATTTTAGACAGTGTTAGTGAAGAACAAGTGTACTGCTATCTGAATATTTAGTACAAGTATTCTGTGATATACATCCGGTATCTACTGTGCATTGTTATATCTATAGTCATACATATTTATATGTACTTTTACTAGTCCAGTGCAGTTTTATTGTTTATATGTAGTAACCTCTGCATTGTACATGTGACTGAGTGTGCCTGTAGCTGTTGTGTGGGATTCCATTCTATCACATTCTATCACATATTGCTATCACTCTCTCTCTCTCTCTCTCTATCTATCTATCTATATATATATATATATATATATATATAGAAAAGAAAAGTGAAGAACAAGCGCCTAATGGTGCAGTAATTTTGGACTTTGATCTCTGTCACGACAACATTCATGTAGGTATTAAGCGTACCATATGAGTAAATATGGCAAGCACATCAAAAGCTGTTGTCTTCCGTCTATTGTTCACAGCCTGGGGGTCGGAACACTTAAAGGGTGACGACACGTCACGGGGGGGTATTTGATCCTCCAAAGCTCAGATAGAATCAGCTCACAGCACAGGGATTCTACAGATAAACATAAAATACGCCTCTCATAGTGCAATATTGTTGTTGCAATGCAGGATCGTAAATCACTTTTATAAGTAATGAGATATCATTTGTCTACCTTAAGATATCGCATAATAGATCATGTGCCGCCACTTAATAGGGGTGGTGATAGGTCTGTTAAATTGTTACAGCGTGAATGCGAGTGGATTTTGCGTTTAGACACATTGGTTCCTCGTGGACTCAATGAGACACTTGGATTGCAGGTATTTAATTGAATTTTGATTCTATTAATTTCTGTGTGCTACTATTCGGAATATTTAGGGTAGTTTATTACTACATATAATGTTTAGATTCAGTGGTTGTTCCTTCAGTTTAGTTACATTTATTGTGAGTTTGTAACATATTCATTAGAGTTTGAGATGCATAATAAGGTGTATGGTTTAATATTCCTGCTGTGATGTAACTATTCACGGTTTTCATACTATGCTTGGATCTCATTTTAATTTTCTTTGTTCATGTATGTTTATGTCTGTTTATTTCATTGATTTTTTATGTATTTTAATGCATGCTGTTTATGTTTGTCTATATTTGTAGTACACTGTTGTGGTGTTTGTCAGTTACTATGGTAACAGCCCTGCCATCCGAGCCGGTCTGTATGGTGACCAGGATACGGAAGTGGGCGGAGCTTACTGGCGTGGTGAGGGGAGCACTTAAATACCGGTATGTGCATTGTATTTTGTAAATGGCTTGATAAAAGCGCTGAACGGCGCTGAAACGTTGCCCAAACAGCCGATAGTTGTCATCTTTTCATAGCCTTGGAGTGCCGCCAGTGGAGGAGTATATGACGTACAGCCGTCCAGGCTGTTATGTGGAAGGTACCGGGCACAGTAATTTTACACATGTCAGCGGAGTGCCGGAGCTAGAGAAATATATATATATATATATATATATATATATACTCCACAACAACGGCACACAGGGGTTGAAAAATAATCCACTTCCACAGCAGTTTAAGCCAACGTTTCAAAGTTTATCCTTTTTCGTCAGGGCTACAAATGCATAATACAACAATCTTACCTTTTATTGAAAAAACACCCCGTGCACCTTCCCGCCGCCATTCCACGGCGCTGTAATGCTGACGTCATTCCGCCGGAGACACCAGATCGCCAGGCTCCTTTGGATGACGTATGTGATAGTACCCATCACCTAGCAACAATATAAACATTAAAAATTACAAGTACCTGTACAACTACCACAATATTTCTTCAATAGCTCACGCAGGGCAAGTCAATAAAATACTACTTTAATTAAAACAATTCAGATTAAGCATTTCATTTAACCCTTTAGGGGCTAGCGTGTTTAAACGCATTATCCAGCGGGACTCACACTGCAAAAGTTTTTTACCCCGATCACCCCCCCTAATGGATCTAGGGACGTGATCGATCATTCTATATCTTAATGAGGACAAATTGTGATGTGCTTCTAGGAAATGTCTAGCAACAGGTTGATCACTCGAGCCTGTGCTAATAGCTTTTCTAATAGATGACCTGTGTGCAGCCATTCTCTCCTTAAAAGTGCACTCCGTTTTCCCGATATATGAATATCCACACTGACAGATAATTTGGTACACAACAAATGACGAGTTACATGTCAGATGAAATCTAATTGTATACGTCTTTCCTGACTGTGGATGCTGGAAAGTGTCACCCTTCAATAAAAAGCCACAAGTTGTACAACCGCAGCCAAAGCAGCCATTCTTCTTCTGCAAGAAATGTGTAGGTTTTTTAGAAACTAAGTCTGTAACATCTGTCTTTACAACAAAGTCTCTAATATTCCTACCTCTCTTATAGCAGGGCATCAGATGTGTGTTACTCAACCCTAACTCAGGGTCTGACCTAACAGATGACCATTGATTTCTAGAATGCTTCTTAATACTATTGCTACCTACTGTGTAGCTAGTAACCCAAGGTAGGATTTCCCTCTCATTACCTTTATTCCTACCACATATCGAAAGACGATCATTGTGGTTGGTGGCCAGGACTTTCTGTTTAGCCTTCTCTAGCACATCTAACGGATAACCCCGCGCTTGAAATCTAATGATCATCTCTTCCATTTGTTTTATAGCAACCTCCCGGTCACTATTTACCCTCCAAACCCGCAGCAATTGCGAATAGGGCAAACCAGTTTTTAATGGAGTAGGGTGAAAACTCCCAAAATGCAACATGTTGTTCCGATCGGTAGATTTCCTAAATAATGACGTCACCAACTTCCCCTCCTCTAGTTTGATATTCACATCGAGGAAATTAACCTCCTCCTGACTGACCGAGTATGTAAACTTTATGGGGCCCTCACATTGATTATATTTGTCTATCACATCAATGAAACCCTGCTTGGTTCCTTTCCATAAAATCAACAAATCATCAATAAATCTTGTATAAAAGAAAATATTCGATCTTATTTCAGCATTGGAAAAAAATATATCATGCTCCACCGAAAACATGAACATATTTGCATAGGCGGGTGCGACCGGAGAACCCATCGCTTTATATATATATATATATATATATATATATATATATATTAGGCGGGTGCGACCGGAGAACCCATCGCTTTATATATATATATATATATATATATATATATATATATATATATTTATTTCTCTAACGTCCTAGTGGATGCTGGGGACTCTGTAAGGACCATGGGGAATAGACTGGCTCCGCAGGAGACATGGGCACTTTAAGAAAGAATTTAGGTTCTGGTGTGCTCTGGCTCCTCCCTCTATGCCCCTCCTCCAGACCTCAGTTTAATACTGTGCCCGGACGAGCTGGGTGCTTTTCAGTGAGCTCTCCTGAGTTCGCTGAAAGTATTTTGTTAGGTTTTTTATTTTCAGGGAGCTCTGCTGGCAACAGACTCCCTGCATCGTGGGACAGAGGGGAGAGAAGCAGCCCTACTCTCTGAAGCTAGGTCCTGCTTCTTAGGCTACTGGACACCATTAGCTCCAGAGGGATCGTACGCAGGATCTCACCCTCGCCGTCCGATCCCAGAGCCGCGCCGCCGTCCCCCTCGCAGGGCCGGAAGACAGAAACCGGGTGAGTATGAGAAGAAAGAAGACTTCGAAATCGGCGGCAGAAGACTCCGTTCTTCACTGAGGTAACGCACAGCACTGCAGCTGTGCGCCATTGCTCCCACACACCTCACATACTCTGGTCACTGTAAGGGTGCAGGGTGCAGGGGGGAAGGGGGCCGCCCTGGGCAGCATTTGGACCTCTTTTTGGCAAAAGTAAACATATATACAGTTGGGCACTGTATATATGTATGAGCCCCCGCCAAGAAAATGCATATTTAAGCGGGACAGAAGCCCGCCGTCGAGGGGGCGGGGCTTCTTCCTCAGCACTCACCAGCGCCATTTTTTCTCCACAGCTCCGCTGAGAGGAAGTTCCCCAGGCTCTCCCCTGCAGATACACAGTAGAAGAGGGTAAAAAGAGAGGGGGGGGCACATAATTAGGCGCAAAAATCAATATAAACAGCAGCTACTGGGTTAACATTAAGTTACTGTGTTATTCCTGGGTTTATAGCGCTGGGGTGTGTGCTGGCATACTCTCTCTCTGTCTCTCCAAAGGGCCTTGTGGGGGAACTGTCTTCAAAAAGGGCATTCCCTGTGTGTGTGGTGTGTCGGTACGCTTGTGTCGACATGTTTGACGAGGAAGGCTATGTGGAAGCAGAGCGGGAGCAAATGAATGTGGTGTCTCCGCCGACGGCGCCAACACCTGATTGGATGGATATGTGGAAGGTTTTAAATGATAATGTTAATTCCTTGCATAAAAGGTTAGAAAAAGCTGAAGCCTCAGGACAGTCAGGGTCTCAACCCATGCCTGATCCTATGTCGCAGAGACTGTCAGGGTCTCAGAAGCGCCCACTATCCCAAATTGTTGACACAGATACCGACATGGATTTTGACTCCAGTGTCGATTACGATGATGCAAAGTTACAGCCTAAATTGGATAAATCCATCCGTTATATGATTATAGCAATTAAGGATGTGTTGCACATCACAGAGGAAACCCCAGTCCCTGACAAGAGGGTACATATGTATGGGGAAAAGAAGCCGGAGGTAACCTTTCCCCCCTCACACGAGCTAAATGAGTTATGTGAAAAGGTTTGGGAATCTCCAGATAAAAAACTGCAGATTTCCAAACGGATTCTTATGGCGTATCCTTTCCCGCCAATGGACAGGTTACGCTGGGAATCCTCCCCTAGGGTGGACAAAGCTTTAACACGCTTATCCAAGAAGGTAGCCCTGCCGTCACAGGATACAGCTACCCTCAAAGATGCTGCGGATAGAAAACAGGAGGGTACCCTGAAGTCCATTTATACACATTCAGGTACCTTACTGAGGCCGGCGATCGCATCGGCCTGGGTGTGTAGTGCTGTAGCAGCGTGGACGGACACCCTGTCTGAGGAACTTGATACCTTAGACAAGGATACTATATTATTGACCCTGGGGCATATAAAAGACGCTGTCCTATATATGAGAGATGCTCAAAGAGACATTAGTCTACTGGGTTCTAGAATAAATGCTATGTCGATTTCTGCCAGAAGGGTCCTGTGGACTCGGCAATGGACAGGTGATGCCGACTCAAAAAGGCATATGGAGGTTTTACCTTACAAGGGTGAGGAATTGTTTGGGGAAGGTCTATCGGACCTGGTCTCCACAGCTACTGCTGGAAAGTCACATTTTTTGCCATATGTTTCCTCACAGCCTAAGAGAGCACCGTATTATCAAATGCAGTCCTTTCGATCACAGAAAAGCAAGAAAGTCCGAGGTGCGTCCTTTCTTGCCAGGGGCAGAGGCAGAGAAAAGAAGCTGCACAACACAGCTAGTTCCCAGGAACAGAAGTCCTTCCCGGCTTCCACAAAATCCACCGCATGACGCTGGGGCTCCACAGGCGGAGCTAGGCCCGGTGGGGGCGTGTCTCCGAAATTTCAGCCACAAGTGGGTTCACTCCCAGTGGGATCCCTGGGCAATAGATATTGTGTCTCAGGGATACAAGCTGGAATTCGAAGAGATGCCCCCTCACCGATACCTCAAATCGGCACTGCCAGCTCCCCCCCCCCCCCCCCGAGAGGGAAATAGTGTTAACTGCAATTCACAAATTGTATCTTCAACAGGTGGTGGTCAAGGTTCCCCTCCTTCAACAAGGAAGGGGTTATTATTCGACCATGTTTGTAGTCCCGAAGCCGGACGGTTCGGTCAGACCCATATTGAATTTAAAATCTCTGAACATGTACCTGAAAAGGTTCAAGTTCAAGATGGAATCACTGAGAGCGGTCATCGCAAGCCTGGAAGGGGGGGATTTTATGGTGTCTCTGGACATAAAGGATGCATACCTTCATGTCCCCATTTTTCCACCTCATCAGGCGTACCTCAGATTTGTGGTACAGGATTGTCATTACCAATTTCAGACGTTGCCGTTTGGTCTCTCCACGGCTACGAGAATATTTACCAAGGTAATGGCGGAAATGATGGTGCTCCTGCGGAAGCAAGGGGTCACAATTATCCCATACTTGGACGATCTCCTCGTAAAAGCGAGATCAAGAGAGCAGTTGCTGAGCAGCGTAGCACTTTCTCTGGAAGTGTTACGGCAACACGGCTGGATTCTAAATATTCCAAAGTCGCAGTTGGTTCCTACGACTCGTCTGCCTTTCCTAGGCATGATTCTAGACACAGACCAGAAAAGGGTTTATCTCCCGATAGAGAAAGCTCAGGAACTCATGACACTGGTCAGGAACCTATTAAAATAAACAAATAATTGATTTTCCTAATTGCGCAAAATGGTGATGCAGCTATGAGAAAAAGAAGGGATTCTTCACAACAATCCCAATGGTAGGAATACAATACAAAGAAAATTTTTTCTCAAATAAGCGCAGACACATACATAGCCTCTTAGTCTTTTATCCTGCTTCAGTAGAGGAAAGGCTGACACAACACTTAGGCTCCGATATATTGGGAGATTCTCCAGCAGCAATTATTTCTTTAAAAATGCCAAGGCCGTTTTGTAAGATGTCATCAGAGTGGAAATGATGTTGGATCTCAAAAAGAAAGAGATTTCATAGTGCAATAATGCAAAAACCAGTTAAAAAATCAAAATATTTAATTGCACTCACAATATGGAAAACAGATAACAGCATATAACCATATCATATGGTAGACGTGATCACTAAGCCTGGGAATTCTGCAGCTAGCATGGAAACCTCTAAGTGGAACAGATCCGGACTATTCCACAGAAGGATAACATTTGCAGCTCACCCGACCAGTAACACTTGTAACAGCTCACACCGCCTAAAGCTTTTCGGACATCCAGGTCCTTCCTCAGAGGCATGACCTTGGCATTTTTAAAGAAATAATTGCTGCTGGAGAATCTCCCAATATATCGGAGCCTAAGTGTTGTGTCTACAGAGGTATTGCGCCAGGTCAAGAGACCCTCAGGCGATAGCTGTAGACGCCCTGGTGACACCGTGGGTGTTCCAGTCGGTCTATGTATTTCCTCCTCTTCCTCTCATACCCAAGGTGCTGAGAATCATAAGAAGAAGAGGGGTGAGAACAATACTCATTGTTCCGGATTGGCCACGCAGGACTTGGTATCCAGATCTGCAAGAAATGCTCACAGAAATATGTTGCTTGGTGTGAGGCCAGGAATGCCCCTACGGATGAATTCTAGCTGGGCCGTTTCCTTCGCTTCCTACAGTCAGGAGTGAATTTGGGCCTAAAATTGGGTTCCATTAAGGTCCAGATTTCGGCCCTATCCATTTTCTTTCAAAAGGAGTTGACTTCTATACCTGAAGTTCAGACGTTTGTAAACGGAGTGCTGCATATTCAGCCCCTATCTGGTTTTCCATGCGGATAGAGCAGAATTGCGGACCCGTCCACAATTTCTGCCGAAAGTGGTTTCATCCTTTCATATAAACCAACCTATTGTGGTGCCTGTGGCTACTACCAGGGCCGGACTGGCCATCTGGCACTTCTGGCAAATGCCAGAAGGGCCGATGGCCACTTGGGCCGGTCCAGCGGTCACTGAGACACGCTGCCGCTCAGTCCGGCGGCAGCATGTCTCAGCTGTCAGGAGAGGAGAGCAGAGCGCCCGCCAGCGCGGCTGTGTCTGGTGCTGCGGCGGCTTCGTTCAAACCAGCCGCCGGTTCGTGAGCCAATCAGAGCTCGCGGACCGGCAGCCAATCAGAAGCCGCCGGTCCGCGAGCTCTGATTGGCTCACGAACCGGCGGCTGGTTTGAACGAAGCCGCCGCAGCACCAGACACAGCCGCACTGGCGGGCGCTCTGCTCTCCTGATTCACCCCCGTCCCTCACAGCCCGGAGGAGCAGCAGCAGCAGCAGTAGCAGTGCAGCAGCGGTAAGTAGCTGCAGCACTGGCTGCTGTGGGGACAATTGTATATCTGGCACTGTGGGGGCAATTGGCTGGCACTGTGGGGCATTTGTATACCTGGCACTGTGGGGGCAATTGTTTACCTGGCACTGTGGGGGCATTTGTATACCTGGCACTGTGGGGGCATTTGTATACCTGGCACTGTGGGGGCATTTGTATACCTGGCACTGTGGGGGCATTTGTATACCTGGCACTGTGGGGGCATTTGTATACCTGGCACTGTGGGGGCATTTGTATCAGAATCAGCTTTATTGGCCAGGTATACTTACGTATACTAGGAATTTGTCTTCGGTTTGCTATACAACAGCCAAGTAGGTAACAGGTAAGCAGGTGTGTGTGTGTGTGTGTGTGTGTGGGGGGGGGGGGGGGGGGCAAGTAAAGTTACACAGATAGGTATACCGTAGGGACACAAGTGAGTTACATGTACGTCTAGTCAGTCAATGTTCAGGAGTTCAGCAGGCGGACAGCTTGGGGAAAGAAACTTTTGAGGCTTCTGGTGGATCTGGCGGGGACAGCCCTGTAACGCCTGCCTGAAGGAAGCAAGTTAAACATGCTGTGGCCGGGGTGTAGCTGGTCTTTTACTATCTTCATTGCCCGCTTTTTAGCTCTGGACAAGTACAGGTCCTGGACTGAGGGAAGGTCGGCCCCGATGATCTTCTCTGCGGTTCTGACCACCTTTTGGAGCCTGCATATGTCCCTCGCGCTGGCGGAGCTGTACCATACGAGTATCGAGGAGCACAGTACCGACTCCACAATCGCGGAGTAGAAGAGGAGCAGGAGCTTCTGTGGGATGTTGAACTTCCTTAGTTGCCTGAGGAAGAACAACCTCTGCTGCGCTTTCCCGACAGTGGCGTCAGTGTTGGACCCCCATTTAAGGTCCCTGGAGATTGTGGTCCCTAGAAACTTGAAGGAGTCCACTAGCGATACCACACTGTCAGCAATCGTTAGCGGAGGTGCACTAGATGACTTCTTCCTGAAGTCCACTATCATCTCGACAGTTTTGAGGGGGTTGAGGTCAAGGTTGTTGTGGATGCACCACTGGGCCAGCCGGTCTACTTCCCGTCTATAGGCAGATTCGTCCCCATCCTTGATGAGGCCGATGACGGTGGTGTCATCGGCAAATTTGATGATCCTTACTGATTGCGCCTCTGAGGTACAGTCATTTGTGTACAGGGAGAAGAGCAGGGGTGAGAGGACACAGCCCTGAGGGGCCCCTGTACTGATGGACCGCGCTTGAGAGGTGAATTCCCCCGCTTTCACCACCTGTGTCCTATCTGTCAGGAAGTCTATTATCCAGGAACAGGTAGCTTCTGGGACCCCTAGGCGAAGTAATTTGGGGTGGAGGATGCTGGGGACGATTGTATTGAAGGCCGAGCTGAAATCGACAAACAGGACCCTCGCGTAGGTACCGGGAATGTCTAGGTGCTGTAGAATGTAGTGCAGGCCCAGGTTGACTGCATCCTCGACACACCGATTCGAGCGATAGGCGAACTGCTGGGGGTCCAGTTGGGGGCCAGTCACAGTTTTCAGGTGATTCAAAACCAGACGCTCGAACGTTTTCATGACCACAGACGTCAGTGCTATCGGCCTGTAGTCGTTCAGGTTCGTGATAGTGGGTTTCTTGGGGACCGGGACTATAGTAGACCTTTTGAGGCAGGAAGGGACTTTCTGTAGCTCCAGCGATTTATTGAAGATCTTGGTGAATATGGGGGCGAGCTGACCCGCACATGCTCTTAGGGCAGATGGTGACACTCCGTCAGGACCCGGAGCTTTCCTGGTTTTGGTCCTTTTGAACAATGCCTCCACCTCTTCTTGGGTGACTTGCAGTGCCTGGGGTTGGCCGTCGGTGTTCGGGGCATCGTAGAGGTGATTGTTTGGGTTGCAGGGGACTTCTTTTGCGAACCTGCAATAAAAGTGGTTCAGTTCATCTGCAAGGTCTTGGTGCATGGCGGTGGACTTTGATGTTTTCCTATAGTTGGTTATGGATTGCATTCCTTTCCATACAGATACGGGGTCATTGGTGGAGAGATCGTTTGTCAGCTTGTCCGAGAACCGCTTTTTTGCTAGCCTAATTCCTTTAGTCAGAGAGTTCCTAGTACGGTTGTATAGTGCTCTGTCACCGCTGCTATAGGCCTCCTCTTTGGCTCGACGAAGTTGCCTGAGCTGGGCATTGAACCAGGGCTTGTTGTTGTTGTAAATGCGGTAAGTCTTGTTAAGTACACACATGTCCTCACAGTAGCTGATGTAGGATGTGACAGTGTCTGTCAAGTCATTCAGGTCGGTTGCCGAGGCTTCAAAGACCCCCCATTCCGTGCAGTCAAAGCAGGCCTGGAGCTTCATCTTGGCCTCATTGGTCCATTTCTTGACAGTCTTAACGACAGGCTTAACTGCTCTCAGCTTCTGTGTATAGGTAGGGAGTAGGTGGACGAGGCAGTGGTCAGATAGGCCGAGTGCGGCACGCGGGATAGACCGGAAGGCAGACTTGAGTGTAGTGTAGCAGTGATCAAGGGTGCGCCTGGCACTGTGGGGGCATTTGTATACCTGGCACTGTGGGGGCAATTGTTTACCTGGCACTGTGGGGGCATTTGTATACCTGGCACTGTGGGGGCATTTGTATACCTGGCACTGTGGGGGCAATTGTTTACCTGGCACTGTGGGGGCATTTGTATACCTGGCACTGTGGGGGCATTTGTATACCTGGCACTGTGGGGGCATTTGTATACCTGGCACTGTGGGGGCATTTGTATACCTGGCACTGTGGGGGCATTTGTATACCTGGCACTGTGGGGGCAATTGTGGATCTGGCACTGCACTATTGGGGGCATATAATGTAAATTTCGGCTCATACCGGGTGCTATAATGTAAATTTCGGCTCATACTGGGTGCTATAATGTGAATTTCGGCTCATACTGTGTGGTATAATGTGAAAGAGGCACCAGTACTAGATAGTATAAGGGGTCCTACTATTGTGGTGCATAATGCGTATAAGGGGTGTATGGTGTGATAAACTACACGGAAGGACACGCCCCCTTTTGAGAGGCCACGCCCCCTTTTCCGGAGCGCGCGCTTATTTACAAACTTCACATTTACATACCCCCACTTAAAAATTTCCACTTCAACCACAGGTTGTGTGTATTTTAATAGAAAATGATGTACGCTTGTATGTTGTTAGAATATTAATTATATTTATAAGAGCATAGACTAATAAGTGGGAGGAGTCAGAAATAGTAAGGGGAGGAGTCACAGAGGTGGGCCTGTGTGCTTCAAAAATGCCAGGGCCTATTTTTAGTCCCAGTCCGGCCCTGGCTACTACTGACTTGGAGGATCCGAGTTGCTTGATGTGGTCAGGGCTTTGAAGGTTTATGTAACCAGAACGGCTAGGGTCAGGAAAACAGAGTCTTTGTTTATCCTGTATGCATCCAACAAGCTGGGTGCTCCTGCTTCAAAGCAAACTATTGCTCGCTGGATCTGTAACACGATTCAGCAGGCTCATTCTGCGGCCGGATTGCCGCTGCCAAAATCAGTTAAGGCCCATTCCACTAGGAAGGTGGGCTCTTCTTGGGCGGCTGCCCGAGGGGTCTCGGCATTACAGCTGTGCCGAGCGGCTACTTGGTCAGGTTCAAACACTTTTGCAAAGTTCTACAAGTTTGATACCCTGGCTGAGGAGGACCTTGTGTTTGCTCAATCGGTGCTGCAGAGTCATCCGCACTCTCCCGCCCGTTTGAGAGCTTTGGTATAATCCCCATGGTCCTTACGGAGTCCCCAGCATCCACTAGGACGTTAGAGAAAATAAGATTTTACTTACCGGTAAATCTATTTCTCGTAGTCCGTAGTGGATGCTGGGCGCCCGTCCCAAGTGCGGAATTCTTCTGCAATACTTGTATATAGTTATTGCTTCAATAAGGGTTATGTTATGGTTGCATCAGGGTTGACCTGATGCTCTGTTGTTGTTCATACTGTTAACTGGTTAAGTTTATCACAAGTTATACGGTGTGATTGGTGTGATTGGTGTGGCTGGTATGAATCTTGCCCTGGATTGCCAAAATCCTTTCCTTGTACTGTCAGCTCTTCTGGGCACAGTTTCTCTAACTGAGGTCTGGAGGAGGGGCATAGAGGGAGGAGCCAGAGCACACCAGAACCTAAATTCTTTCTTAAAGTGCCCATGTCTCCTGCGGAGCCCGTCTATTCCCCATGGTCCTTACGGAGTCCCCAGCATCCTCTACGGACTATGAGAAATAGATTTACCGGTAAGTAAAATCTTATATATATATATATATATATATATATATATATATATATGCACACACAGTGCATCCAAGCAGTCAGCATCCACCCGCCCTCAAGGATAACCTTCCCATTTCACAATTTCTAAGAGTCATGCGTAATAACTCTGACATTAGCACCATGGAAACCCAATTATCTGAGATGCCTTCAAGATTCCTGGAACGGGGTTATGAGAAGAAGAATATACTAAGATGTCTAACGAAAGCCAGGAATAAATTTGAACCCACCGTCACTACAACTCGGACCACGCACACACCAGAGCGAATGGTTTTCACCACCACATATGACAATTTCTCTAATAGACTCAAGGGGACCATACGTAGGAATTGGCCCATCCTGGTCACGGATGATCGCCTAAAACTGAAAAGGAGTCCTCCAGCCATGATGGCTTACCGAAGATCAGCCAATTTAAAACAGCTACTTCTGAGACCCATGGCCGGCAATGAAGGAACACAGAGTACCACATGGCTACATGAAAGACGTCCTGGATGCTTCAAGTGCACTGGCTGCACCACGTGTAGGGCCGTGTTAACTGGTCCCTTTTTTCCGCACCCGCATTTTGGTCGCCCCATAGCCATAACATACAGGCTACATTGTGCTATGGACCACTTGATCTATATTTTGACCTGCCCCTGCGGGCTGTACTATGTGGGTATGACCACGAGACGCTTTTGAGACCGCATGGCAAACCACAGGACATCGATACATCAAGCCATCGCTACGGGGTCGGCAGTCTTACCGGTAGCCAGACACTTTATGACATTGAGACATCAAGTCTCTGATCTGAGGTCCAAATTGATTGATTGGATACCCCCACCACCCAGGGGTGGAGACCGTGCCCTCTTGTTGAAGAAGAGGGAGAGCCTGTGGATACACAGACTTGATACAATAGCTCCGAGGGGTATGAATGAAAACAACCCTCTGTCGATTTTTTTGAAATAACAATCTACTTTAATTTATAAAAAACTTTAATTTATAAAAGACTTTAAGTTTATACTATTGCATGTTTGCATAGCCCACGCACTGCTGAGTATGGAGCCAGGAATTGCTGAAATATATGATGCTTTTCTGTTTTCACTATAATGTGTCATTGTTTAAATGGGTTTATAATATTGTTTCTATTTTTGATTGTCACTATACTTTAGCCTTGGTTCTATGCTTGCTTTCTTTGTATGTATTTCCCAATTGAGTGGTCTCACCGGCCTCTGCTATACCCTAGCTGTGTCTAATACTACATAAGGATCGCTATGGCAACCGGATTAACTCACCTCCGGCCTGTGGAGCGCGGGCCGTTTTGATCCCTTTTAACAGTAACGCGTTTCATTGTATTAACTAAATAGACCCAGTATAAAATACTAATGGTGTAATTCTCTGCTTTGAAAGTAATGTACTGCACTATGATTACCCGGCGCCGCAACCATGACGATGGCGGAAGTGACGTCCGCAGCCAAGACTGTGCGGACTATGGACATCGGTTGCCATGGGCGCAGCTCGCTTCCGGTAATACCGGAAGTGACGCGTTGCGTTCCATTTGCGGTTCACTCGGGAATGGTGTCCGCAGTTCTGACTTTCTGTATGAGCCACATTTTTGGACGCAGCCCACTTCCGACGGAAGTGACGCGTTTGCGTTCCACACGGCCTCCGGCCGTGTTGGGGGACGTGTTTGGCGCTTTTAGGATTGGTATTTAGCAGAGGCCGGTGAGGCAATATCTGTGTCTCCGGTTTCCTGCTATGCTGATATATGCTGTAATGCTGACCCTGCTGACTGGACTTTATATTCCTTGACAAAGGTCCCGCTGAGGACCGAAACGTTGGAAATCGTTTTTGAAACCACTTTGGAACTGTGAGATTACCCTTACATTAAAAATTACTATTTTGATTGATTGGATGCTAAGTCTGGAGAGTGCTATCTTTTTCCACTAGTGTGGGATAACCTGTATTTTATATATATATATATATATATATGACAAGAATTACTCTCCCACTGCGCTATTTCAAATAAAACACTAAAATTAATTAATTATATGGCTGCCTGTATCCTCTAAGTTCCCTGTTAGGAGGAACTAAATGTGTGAAAATATGAAACGAAATAGAGGAGATGGCGCCAAGGGAGTTATATCAACGCCCTACCTAAAAACGGACCCTTACAGTACTCTCCGGATAAATTACGTCAGATAACAAATACTAACATAAAAATTTATTAAAACAACATATAAACCCGACACAAATGTTCATAAGTATACAGAGTTGATACATTTACATTTGTCGCACAATTTGAACAATCAGTTTGTAGTGATGAGGAAAAAGCGTAGATATATCACTACGATTTCCTCCTTCTCCTTATTGTAGATTCGGAGGTAACATCAGATAATAGATAGATAAATAACCCAACGCGTTTGATACAGAGACTTGGCTGTCAGCACTGCGCCACTGGAGGGTCTACCGCGTGTTCTAAATTGGTTAGACATTATACCCATTTGAATTGCCTTCACTCCTGAGTCTCTGAGTGTCAGGTTCAAGCTGCTGACCGACGAGGTTCCTTATGCTTGCGAACCAGTTAGATTCTATACACATATGAATCTTCCCCATATTCGAATATCTGAATGTCAGACTCAAGCTGATGATATATGAGGTATGGTCCTCGCTGTATCAATCAAGTCCCATTGAAATATTGAAACGTTGTTCATACATCTTTGAATGACCTTTTATGTGCTGACAATATGTTCTGAAATGAAGAGATTTTACCCCTGATGAAGTCTTGGAACAAGACGAAACGCGTTGGGTTATTTATCTATCTATTATCTGATGTTACCTCCGAATCTACAATAAGGAGAAGGAGGAAATCGTAGTGATATATCTACGCTTTTTCCTCATCACTACAAACTGATTGTTCAAGTTGTGCGACAAATGTAGATGTATCAACTCTGTATACTTATGAACATTTGTGTCGGGTTTATATGTTGTTTTAATAAATTTTTATGTTAGTATTTGTTATCTGACGTAATTTATCCGGAGAGTACTGTAAGGGTCCGTTTTTAGGTAGGGCGTTGATATAACTCCCTTGGCGCCATCTCCTCTATTTCGTTTCATATATATATATATATATATATATATATATATATATATATATATATATATTATAATATGCCAATCCCGGGCCATTTTTTAAATCCCGGGTATCTGAATTGGAAAATGGCCAATCCCGGGATTGGCTTTTAGCTAGGTGGTCGGCCCCTCGCCCCACCCCGTCCCGCACATATAACTCATCATATAGCGGGGGTGGGCGGGTGGGGAACATCCTTTGAACGCTGCTGGCGGCTCCCAGCAGCGGCTGACAGCGCAGCGTGACCTCTCACGCTGCGCTGGGGACTCGGAAGGAGGAAGTCGGGCAGCGTCTGAGTTAAAAATGGAGGGTCAGTTAGAGGTATGTCCAACGCGTTTCGTCCTTCAGACTTCATCAAGGGCCCTTGATGAAGTCTGAAGGACGAAACGCGTTGGGTATACCTCTAACTGACCCTCCATTTTTAAGATAAGCACCACTTTCTTATCCTATTAGAATTTTTGCGGTGTATTTATATGTTTTATACCTCTTAGCCATTTTTGTATTTTTATGTATCCTGTACTTTTGACCTTTTAAGAACCCCACTTTTTATAAATAAATGTAATTTTATCCTTGCGTATCCAGCCATTTCTTCACACTTATATATTTTTTAAAATAATTTGACACTGTTGGTCGCTGACGCCCCCCCCCCCCCATCCCTCTATATCTCTAAATACAAGGCAGCTTATCACTGCCTGAACCTACTTGGGGGCTAGCTGACACCTTACATCCACTAAGGAGTGTCTACGGTTAAGCATACTACCTTAACCCCACACCGACCATATTCACATACACCTGTGGCGCCATACTACCACTTCTTCATCATATATATATATATATATATATATATATATATATATATATATACTGCTCAAAAAAATAAAGGGAACACTTAAACAACACAATGTAACTCCAAGTCAATCACACTTCTGTGAAATCAAACTGTCCACTTAGGAAGCAACACTGATTCACAATCAATTTCACATGCTGTTGTGCAAATGGAATAGACAACAGGTGGAAATTATAGGCAATTAGCAAGACACCCCCAATAAAGGGGTTGTTCTGCAGGTGATGACCACAGACCACTTCTCAGCTCCTATGCTTTCTGGCTGATGTTTTGGTCACTTTTGAAAGCTGGCGGTGCTTTCACTCTAGTGGTAGCATGAGACGGAGTCTACAACCCACACAAGTGGCTCCGGTAGTGCAGCTCATCCAGGATGGCACATCAATGCGAGCTGTGGCAAGAAGGTTTGCTGTGTCTGTCAGCGTAGTGTCCAGAGCATGGAGGCGCTACCAGGAGACAGGCCAGTACATCAGGAGACGTGGAGGAGGCCGTAGGAGGGCAACAACCCAGCAGCAGGACCGCTACCTCCGCCTTTGTGCAAGGAGGAACAGGAGGAGCACTGCCAGAGCCCTGCAAAATGACCTCCAGCAAGCCACAAATGTGCATGTGTCTACTCAAACGATCAGAAACAGACTCCATGAGGGTGGTATGAGGGCCCGACGTTCACAGGTGGGGGTTGTGCTTACAGCCCAACACCGTGCAGGACGTTTGGCATTTGCCAGAGAACACCAAGATTGGCAGATTCGCCACTGGCACCCTGTGCTCTTCACAGATGAAAGCAGGTTCTCACTGAGCAAATGTGACAGACGAGACAGAGTCTGGAGACGCCAAGGAGAACGTTCTGCTGCCTGTAACATCCTCCAGCATGACCGGTTTGGCAGTGAGTCAGTAATGGTGTGGGGTGGCACTTCTTTGGGGGGCCGCACAGCCCTCCATGTGCTCGCCAGAGGTAGCCTGACTGCCATTAGGTACCGAGATGAGTTGGCCCTGGGTTCCTCCTAATGCAAGACAATGCTAGACCTCATGTGGCTGGAGTGTGTCAGCAGTTCCTGCAAGACGTAGGCATTGATGCTATGGACTGGCCCGCCCGTTCCCCAGACCTGAGTCCAATTGAGCACATCTGGGACATCATGTCTCGCTCCATCCACCAACGCCACATTGCACCACAGACTGTCCGGGAGTTGGCGGATGCTTTAGTCCAAATCTGGGAGGAGATCCCTCAGGAGACCATCCGCCACCTCATCAGGAGCATGCCCAGGCATTGTAGGGAGGTCATACAGGCACGTGGAGGCCACACACACTACTGAGCCTCATTTTGACTTGTTTTAAGGACATTTCATCAAAGTTGGATCAGCCTGTAGTGTGTTTTTCCACTTTAATTTTGAGTGTGACTCCAAATCCAGACCTCCATGGGTTAATAAATTTGATTTCCATTGATAATTTTTGTTTGATTTTGTTGTCAGCACATTCAACTATGTAAAGAACAAAGTATTTAATAAGAATATTTCATTCATTAAGATCTAGGATGTGTTATTTTAGTGTTCCCTTTATTTTTTTGAGCAGTGTGTGTGTGTATGTGTATGTGTGTGTATATATGTGTGTGTGTATATATATATATATATATATATATACACACACACACACATAGTGTTACACAGAGTATACGATTGGGTATTTTTACTGTGTGTTTCAGTCACCTCATACCGCTTAAATCCTCTGTTTTGTGTCCTGTGTTTACTGTAGGGGTTATTTGCAGGTATTGTGTTTGTTTGGCGATATTGTACTGTTACGCCCTAAAGCTACATTCCTTATGATGTCTGCCAGACAGGGTGGCAGATCCACGGACTCTTCTGCATCCTGCAGTACTAGTACCACGGATTTACCTGAGGGGGAAGTTTTAGCTGCTGGTTCATGCACTAAGTACCATACACTCAGCCAACCTGCAGCACCTGTGGCCAATCAGGACCCACCTTGGGCAGCGTTCTCAAGTCTGCTGACTACACTTGTGACACGTCTTACGCCCCCTGTGGGACCTCTTGTGCCATTGCAGCCACATATAGTCCCTGTAGTTAATCCGCCCTTGGCGAATACTCTGTCTACCCAATTACAACAATTAAATCAATCTTTGGTTAGACAAAAGTCTATCCCTTGCTCCTCTGGAACCAAGGGGTCATCTAAATGGGCCATTTCTTTCTCACAATCCACTAATATTTCGGATAATTCTTCCGAAGAGGATGGGGAATATACTGATCCGTCCGACACTGATACAGTTGCTTCTGATGAGGAATCTACAACCCAGGTTGATGTTCCTGATTTAGTGGAGGCTATCAAGCTAATTCTTCAAATAGATGACATTGAGCCTACTACTGTGTCTAAAAAACCTGATAAGTTCAAACGTCAAAAGGTTGCTAAAGTTACCACATTCTGACCATTTAATTGACATATGTCAGGAATCCCGGTCGTCTCCAGGAAAGAAATTTTCCCTGTCTAAAAAGATGCTAGCTCGTTATCCTATTCCTGCGGAGTTGAGTAACAAGTGGGAAACTACACCACCGGTGGACTCGCATGTCGCCCGTCTTGTGGTGTCATCTACTCTGCCTGTCACCACTGTCACCTCACTGAAGTAACCGACGGATAAGCGTGTGGAGGGTTGCCTGAAGTCTATTTACTCTCTTACCGGTGCTGTACATAGACCCACTATGGCAGCCTCCTGGTCTGCGAAAGGAATTGAAGCTTGGGTTCAGGCAATCGAGGATGAGCTGCCTCAGGATTTTTCTGACACTGCCAGACAGTATCTGTCTTATATTACCACAGCCTCCCACTATATTCAGGAGGTGGCCTCTGAGGCAGGTGTAATGGCGGCCAAGGCATCTACTACGTCTATCCTGGCTCGTCAAATTATGTGGTTGAGGTCCTGGAAGGTGGACCTGGACTCCAAAAAGACCTTGGAGGTGTTCCCTTTTAAGTGAGACATTCTATTTGGGGAGGAGCTGAACAAGATTGTAACTGACTTGGCTCCAGCCAAGACTGTGTGTCTCCCAAATACTAATCCTTCTATTCTGAAGGCTAAGAGTACCACCTTTTCGTTCTTTTCGACCTCCAGGAAAAGCAAAGGGTTAGGCGTATCCGTGACAGGCTCGTGCTTCCAAAACCACTAAGCCTAAATCTAAACAATCCTGGGCCGCCCATCAGCCTGCTCCCAAACAAGACAAGCCTGCTGCATGATGGGGTGGGCCTCCCCCTGGGGGACCCCAGGGTGGGAGGCCGACTTCTGTAGTTCGCCCAGGCCTCGTTAAAGACCACTTCGGACGCCTGGGTGCAGGAAGTTGTTTCTCACGTGTACGCAATCTCTTTCAAGAGATATCCCTCTCTCCAGTTTTGCACAGTGGTTATCCCTTCGGATCCGTTAAAGGTGCAAGCTCTACACTTGGTGGTACAATCCCTCCTGGATACAGGAGTGGTAGTGCCGGTACCTCTGTCTCAGAGAGGCAGGGGATACTATTCGACCCGGTTTCTAGTTCCGAAGCCAAATGGGTCCTTCTGGCCTATACTCAGCCTCAAATCATTAAACAAGTTTGTGAGAGTATCCAAATTCCGTGTGGAAAGTCTGTGCTCTGTAGTGCTGGCAATGGAACCCAAAGACTATATGGTGTCCCTGGTTATACAGGATGCTTACCTGCACATACCTATTGCCATGTCGCATCAGCAATATCTGCGGTTTGCTATTGGCAACCTTCATTATCAATTCCAGGCACTGCCTTTTGGATTGGCCATGGACCCTCTGATCTTCACCAAGGTCATGGCCGAGATGACGGCTCTTCGCCGTCTGGGAATCGGGATCGTTCCGTATCTGGACAACTTACTGATCCTGGCGAACTCCCAAGAGGTTCTCCTCAGTCATCTGGAACTGATGGTCCAATTCCTACAAGCCCACGGGTGGCTCATCAACTGGAAAAAGTCTTCGCTGGTCCCTGCTCAGAGCATGGTGCACCAGGGGGCATTACTGGACACACACACAACCAACAATTGTTTTTGTCTCCAGAGAAAGTCCCGAAGCTTCAGGACAGGATCAAATATTTCCTCTCTCGCCCAAGAGTGTCGATACACTCAGCGATGCAAGTACTAGGCCTCATGGTTGCCGGCTTTCGACATGCTCAATTTCACTCTCGCCCTCTGCAGAGGTTAATCCTTTCCAAGTGGGACGGCCTGCCTCATCGGATCAGGTCTCAAATGAACTCCTTGACTCCGGAGGTTCGTCTGTCACTGAGCTGGTGGCTACAGGACCAACAGTTGAGCAGTGGCCGTCCCTTCTGGATCTCCAACTGGGTCCTCCTGACAATGGATGCCAGTCTGCGGGGTTTGGGGTGCGGTATTGGAGCAACACACTTTCCAGGGTCGGTGGACCAGGGAGGAATCTCTTCTCCCGATAAACATTCTGGAATTGCGGGCAGTGTTCAATGCGGTGACACTGGCCCTGCCTCTAGTACAGAACAGGCCAGTTCAAGTACAATCAGACAACGCCACCACGGTGGCGTACATAAATCACCAAGGCGGCACTCGAAGCCGCATGGCAATGCTGGAAGCATCAAAGATCCTCTGTTGGGCGGAACACCATCTGCCAACAATATCAGCAGTGTTCATTCCCAGAGTCCTCCAACTGGGAAGTGGATTTCCTCAGTCGTCAGGACGTTCACGCCAGAGAGTGGAGTCTTCATCCGGAAGTCTTTCAACTCCTAGTGGGCAAGTGGGGCCTACCAGATGTAGGCCTGATGGCGTCTCAACGTAATCACAAGATTCCGGTCTTCGGATCCTCAAGCAGCGTTCGTGGATGCACTGGCAATTCCATGGAACTTTCGGCTGCCATACGTGTTCCCTCTAGTGTCACTCCTGCCCAGGGTACTGCAGAGGTTCAAGCAAGAAAGAGGAATACTACTTCTAGTCGCTCCAGCGTGGGCTAGACGGCAATGGTTCTAAGACCTGCAGGGTCTTTCGATAGAGCGTCTTCTTCTACTTCCTCAATGCCCAGACCTCCTCATTCAGGGCCCTTGTGTCTACCCAGACCTGGCCAGACTGGTTTTGACAGCGTGGCTCTTGAAGCTTCACTCCTGAGGTCCAAGGGATTCTCTGAGGTGGTTATTCAAACTATGTTGAAAGCCCGTACACCAGCTTCTGCACAGATTTATCATAGGGTCTGGAATTCTTACTTCACCTGGTGTGCTGGTAAGAATGATGATGCATATACTTTCAAAACTTCCAGACTTTTGGCTTTTCTGCAACAGGGCCTGGACTTAGGCCTTTGTCTGGCCTCCCTCAAGGTTCATATTTCTGCCTTGTCTGTGTGGTTTCAGAGGAAAATTGTGTCTCTTCCTGACGTTCATACTTTCACACAGGGTGTTTTACGGATTCAGCCTCACTATGTCCCTCCTGTGGCTCCATGGGATCTGTCTGTTTTTTGAATGCCCTACAAGAGTCTCCATTTGAACCTCTTGAGTCTGTGAACCTTAAATGCCTTACGCTTAAGGTAGTTTTTCTGTTGGCTATTGCCTTTGCTAGGAGGGTGTCAGACTTAGTTGCTTTGTCCTGTCGTCCGCCCTTTCTGATTTTTCATCGTGACCGGGCAGTTCTTAGAACTCGTCCCGGTTATATCCCTAAGGTGGTGTCATCTTTCCATCTTAACCAAGAGATTGTGGTTCCGGCTTTTATCTGTTCTGGTTTGTCCTCCAAAGAGCGGTCTTTGGATGTGGTACGGGTTCTCCGTATTTACGTGGAGAGGACTGCCTCTAACGGGAGGTCAGATTCCTTTTTCGTACTTTTTTCACAAACAAGGTTGACCTGCGAGTAAGCAAACCTTGGCCAGATGGATTAGAATGGTGATTGCACAAGCATATGCACAGGCTGGTCTTTCAGCTCCTGCTGCTATCAAAGCCCATTCTACTCGGTCTGTTGGACCTTCTTGGGCGGCCCGCTGAGGCGCGTTCTCTGAACAATTGTGCTAGGTGGCTACGTGGTCCTCTGTGAACACGTTCATCAGGTCCTATGCCTTTGATACTTTCGTTTCCCAGGATGCTTCCTTTGGACGCCGAGTTCTTGTATCTGCTACAGTGCGTCCCCTCCCACGAAGAACTGTTTTAGGACAACTCCGATGTTATTCCCTGTGGCATACCAGTGTACCCCACTGCAGAAAAAAAGATTTATGGTAGACTTACCATAGTTAAATCTCTTTCTGCGATGTACACTAGATTCCACAGGGTGCCCACCTTGACGCACTTAGCTTCTTTGGGTTTGTATGGCATTGGCCACTAGTCCCTTCTCCTGAAGTGAGAATGTGGTTCTATGTGACTAGCATCTGCCCTCTCTTTTACCTGCTACTGCATTGGACTGGTTAACAAAACTGAGCTCCAGTGCCTGGAGGCGGGGTTATAGAGGAGGCGGTGCAATTCATCCTGGGAACAGTCAAAGATTTAGCCTGTTGGTGCCTCGGATCAAGATCCAATTCTACACCCTGATGTTATTCCCTGTGGAATCCAGTGTACTTCGCAGAAAGAGATTTAACCATGGTAAGTCTACCATAAATCTCCTTTTTCAAACACAGCCTGTAAAATGACAATTGGAAGCTGATTGGTTAGTATTTTCTCTCTCTACACTTTCATCTCTCTGCAGGAATTGATAAATATCCCCCTTAATATAATTTTTCATGGAAAAAAAATAATCAAATAATTAGGTAGATTATACAAGAGTAGACTAGTTCACTGACATTAGTAGCAGAAACCTACAAAAGTTCCTGCCCTCTGATCTACCCTGTATATAAGTGTGAATATAAAAATCCTGAATGTATTTGTTAAACGTCTTATTCCAATTCTAAATTTAGTACAGGATTCTGTTTCATCAGTATTGTCTGTCTTTGTTTGCTTGTAGTGGCGTAATGAGAGTACCAGATACTCAAGCTGTTTTAGGAGTTCAAAACTATTTGGAGGTGAGTACCATATGATAATTTCTTGTTGACTCACATACTGTATATACATTGCTCCCATATATGTATTGTATATGTACATTTTTTATGTCTTTAATAATAATAATAATAATAATAATAATAATTTTATTTATATAGCGCTCTTTCTCCAACAAGACTCAAGGCGCTTTACAGACATCAAAAACAATGCACATAATACAGAAGATTTGAGTAATACAGCAATAGATCAGCCACACAGACACAAAAGAGAACCTTAAGCACATAGAAAGCATAATGCATGATTGGTGTAGGCATTTTGGATAATAACTTCCACCCTCAAAAGGTAGCAGGAGTGGCAGCCATCTTGGGCGCACAGCGTAGGATTACCCAGGGTGGAAAAGTCTACCCCTAGAAGAGATGACACAAAATGGGGGTGATTTCAGAGTCCTAAACATCAGAGAAAGGTTCCAACAAAACCGCCAGGTCTATGTATTTTTCATCCCATCTACAAGCGTACCAGATGAGGTAGACATGTTGGGCGCACTTCTAAGGTTACACTGTGGGAGGTGAGCCATACAACGGCCCAGTGCATATATGGGAAAACTGACACTTATGTAGTAGTATGATGTACCCTGTATATAGGGCGCAATGGCAGTGCAGTTGAGGTGGACATTTCAGGAAAAGCACAAAGTGAGGTGGAAGGGGAAAAATAAACCAGGGGGAGATGGGGAATAAACTATTGCAGGTAACCAGTGGCAGAAGGAAAATTGGGCTAACATTATTTTGATTCAATCATAGTACGGGTGGGTTTGAGAATGTGGGGGGCACACTCAGGGCCAATGGAGATGTCCCTGCTGAGCCCGGTCCTTGTGCTCTCACCCCACGGTTCCCTGCTCATCTTGAGGGTTAGGCCCATGGGCAGACTTGATATTCTCGGGCGGAGAGGTGATAAGCCCGATAAGAGGTGATAAGCCTGGTCCTGGAGTTCTCAAGGTAGAGGAGAGTGGAAGCCACATAATGAATCTGAGTTTTGTAGTTGTAATGCAGTCCTTCTGTTATCTTGTTGGTTTTTTTGGCTTCTGTTTTCCTTCGGTTTAACACAGGTATAACACTGCTGTTGATTTTAGCTGCCACTTTATAACAAGCCACTTCATATACTAGGCACTGCAGCGTCCTATAGGACTGGCGTCCTGACCTATACTGAATAAATAAGTCTACAGACATATGTTCATCTTGATTACTACCCTCTCCCGCACACAGCAAACCTCCACCTTCAGCAAAAGGTGCTAAACAAATCTAGCAAATGTTAGGTCAGTAAACCCCACTCAATCCCTATAAGTTTTTTTGCGTAGGAGAGATATGAATCAACTTAGAACAGCTTTCTAAACTTTTAACCATGCAATGTAATGTGAAATAGTCTGCAATAATTATTTACCGAATAACACTTTAGTAAGGTAGTTGAGATAGTCTGCAATAATTATTTACCTGTTGACCTTTGGCTTGTACAAGTCTTGTTTTAAGACTTACCTTGTTTTAGCTATTTGGCTTAATTGTGTGTTTTTTAGTCATGTCTCTACATCATCAGGCAGGGTAGTTTATATCAATTTCTCTTGAATGAACAAAACGATCCTCTGGTTGTAACTGTGGCCAGTACCGAGAACAACAAAACTGTGTCTGATTGCCAACCAAAACAAGCAACAGCTGATGAGTAAGTGTCAATACATGGCAGAAAAGCACAGGAAGGCAATTTAATAAATGCAAAAAAAGTTTCAGCACAGTTAAGAAGCCCTATTAACGATTGTGCCATTCATTTATTTGCTGAAATAGCATCTAATATGTTGTATATAAGTAATGTAGATTAATTGTTTTATTTTTCCAAGAGATGGTTTAAGAACAATTTGTTGTGACAAAGTATTTTAGCACATTGTTTATAAATGTGTGACGACTTAACTCGCATCCTCAGGGATGGGACTGAAGTACCAGAGTCCACTGTGCCACAAGAGAGGAGGAAGCCCACACAGAGACTGCGCACGGGCCCCCTACTCTCTTAATATGCCCGAGCCAGGAACATATAACCAGGCCAGGAAAGCACCTGTTGGACTGAAGGGCCATTGCAAGCGTGAACTTTGGCCAGGGAACAGCATGCTGGCGGACTAGTAGGCTGTCACTTACTCTTACAGATCCGTCCGTCCCTTTAGGCACTCACAATAGACCAGTGCAGGTGGATAGATATAATGACACACTCTAGAGGACAGGTAAAAACTGTATGGCCCATACATTTTATATGACGGCCGCAAAGCATTTGTCTTCCCACTGCCAGGGCAGCAGTGTGATGGGGGAAGAAAGGGGTAGGGGAGGAGACTTTTAAGTTAAATTAAAAAGTTGTACTGGGTGATGGTGGGTTACCTTAATGTAGATGTAGGGGGCTTTCTGAGGTGAATGTAAGGTAGGTTGGTCCAATCCAACGACCCAAGCTATACCCATCCAATCTAACACTGCACAGAGCAGCGGGACGCCGCACTCTGCAACTTTAAAGATTTATAAGTGGCAACAGCAAACGCCACTGCATTAATGAAGTAAAAAGGACAATTTGTCTCAATCATTATATACAATCAATTGTCTGGACTTATCACACTCCCATCCAAGAGAGTGTGCATGGCAACTCACTGTTAGAACCTTTAGATCAACTTTCTGCACTGCTTACGTCACCGCAAGTGGTTTTACGCCGATATATGTGTATTGTCAAGTTAACATAAATATTTTATGTGCATTAGTAAAGATTAATTTTACCAAAACATTTATCAGCACGTACATTTGTTTCCCTAAGATCCACTAAGATTACACACTAGCATCATCAAGCTGAGCGCTGCATCAATCTGTTTAATTTTTGTTAGAATCAAGGCTGGTCACCATAGGTGCAGCAGCTCGCTGTAACATTAGCACTCAGTGTGCTGTGTTAGCATATATATCTACCCCCAAAGACCGTCCGGGAGTCCTTTTACTTTCATCATTATCTCAAGACATAAACAAAGGGGGTCATCCTAGAGTGGAAGTAGGGTGGACTATGTTATGCCTATAGCCACCATTCACCATTCAGGTTTAAGTGTATATTGCAAGTCCATTTGTACAACTAATAAGGCAATGGAGATCTGGATTTTTTCAGGGTTTACAAATGACCCTTAGCAGCTCCCACTCATCGTAGTAATGTGAATTATGCTCTGTACAGTGTAAAGTGTGTCCATATGTTATGCTGAGCAGTGGTAGGAAAATGCAGTATGAAAGAAGTGATAATTGTCCTGCAAGTCAAAACTGAATAGTCTGAATTGTAAGATTAGTGATTATTTTGTAAAAAAATAATAATTATATCATAATGAAGTGTCTAATTGTGAAAGCAGATATCTGTTGTACGACATCATATAAACTTACAGATGTGTGCTCTTACATTCTTGCTGCAGTCACGCTATACAGCTCTTGAAGTCACGTCATGCCGTGGCGGGACTTGGTAGCACCGAGTGACTTTCTTTTTCATCCACTAGGGGTCACTGGAGTACTCTTGGGATATGGACGGTGTTAGCAAGGACAGGCACTGAATATTTAAATTTCAGTAACTCTCCTCCCTTCCATACTCCCAGAATACCTCCGTGTTTTTTCGGTGCTCACATGGATAGGAGCACAAAGTGTGTACCTCCAGGGGGGGACATACATATTTTTGTTTTTATTTTTTATACTTTTTTCTTATTATAATCCCTTCCCATCTTACACAAAAGCTATGGGTCCGGGATTACAGAAGCTGCTGCGTGCAGCTCTTGGCGTGTCGGGCCTCACAATAGGAGCCCCCTCACAGCCACAAGCAGCTCAGCTAACTTCCGCTGAGGCTGCAGAAAGGACTGGACGTAGCTTGCTGGAGAAGCCCCGTCAGAGCCCAAGAGCACAGGTCAGCTACAAAAGCCCATCAACAGGATTGCAGGTATTTATGACCGGGGCGGTCAGCTCACGCTGCCGCCCCGCCGTGTGTGTGGACTGCACGCCGACATAGCTGTTGCCCGCCGCCGGCCGCGAATCCCCTGCTGCATGCCACTTGTCACAGGCTCCCCAGCGCCCGCTCTAGCCGCCGCTCCCGACCCGCCGGCCAGTGTTAGAATCCGGCGCAGAGGGGATCCAGCGAGATGATACCTGTTGCCGCCGGCACCGCCCGCTAATACCCGCGCCACACCGCTCCCCAATATTACAGAGCACCCGTTACACAGTACGGGAGCTCACGCTGGGGGGGGGGGGGGGGAGTTGCGGCAGCTCAGCCCTCACTCAGACCGCAGACAGCGCTCAGGGCTGCCGCGGTCTGTCCCCTTTACATGCAGCGCAGCTGAAGGGGGGGGGGGGGGACATAATGCCCACAGCAGCAGTACTAGACAGGCTGTTAAGCTTAGATTATAAGTTAAATATGTGCTTTAATTGAGAGAGGCTGCATTCTATTGTGAAATGCTGCTTTATATTGAGAAATGCTGCATGCTATTGTGAAATGCTGCTTTATATTGAGAAATACTGAATTATATTGAGAAAGGCTGCTTTATATTGTGAAATGCTGCTTTATATTGTGAAATGCTGCTTTATATTGAGAAATACTGCATTATATTGAGAAAGGCTGCTTTATATTGTGAAATGCTGCTTTATATTGAGAGGCTGCATTATATTGGAAATGCTGCTTTATATTGAGAAAGGCTGCATTATATTGTGAAATGCTGCATTATATTGAGAAAGGCTGCTTTATATTGAGAAAGGCTGCTTTATATTGCGAACGGCTGCTTTATATTGCGAACGGCTGCATTATATTGCGAACGGCTGCATTATATTGAGAAAGGCTGCTTTATGGCCCTCATTCCGAGTTGTTCGCTCGTTCTTTTCTTTCGCATCGGTGCAATTTTCCGCTAACTGCGCATGCGCAATGTTAGGACTGCGGCTGCGTCAAGTAAATTTGCTATGCAGTTAGGTATTTTACTCACGGCATTACGAGGTTTTTTCTTCGTTCTGGTGATCGGAGTGTGATTGACAGGAAGTGGGTGTTTTTTGGGCGGAAACTGGCCGTTTTATGGGTGTGTGTGAAAAAACGCTGCCGTTTCTGGGAAAAACGCGGGAGTGGCTGGAGAAACGGGGGAGTGTCTGGGCGAACGCTGGGTGTGTTTGTGCTGTCAAACCAGGAACGACAAGCACTGAACTGATCGCACTGGAAGAGTAAGTCTCGAGCTACTCAGAAACTGCACAGAAAAATCTTTTCGCAATATTGCGATTCTTTCGTTCGCAATTTTGCGAAGCTAAGATTCACTCCCAGAGGGCGGCGGCTTAGCGTGTGCACTGCTGCGAAAAGCGGCTAGCGAGCGAACAACTCGGAATGAGGGCCTATATTGGGAAAGGCTGCTTTATATTGAGAAAGGCTGCGTTATATTAAGGCTGCTTTATTTTGAGAAAGGCTGCATTATATTGAGAGTTAAGGGCATGGTTTTAAGGGCACATCTTTATAACCTAGTATGCTATGTTATACAATGTAAGCACATGGCTGGAAGCCATTTTAACCATACTTCCTGTTTCTTCTTCCAGAAAGGGCTTTCCTACAACAATACTCCACCGGATGGCGTAGGGGTGTTGGTAGGACTTTTGGATCAGTTTTCCTATAGTCTGGCCACGTGCATTGCCTTCAGCCGTACAACATAATGAATAAGGCACCAGCAAAAACAAAGATGCAGTGTAACTGCAATGTCTGTCAGTGTGTGTTGCCTCACAAAATGGGCGCTGCTCGACAACAGAGACACACGTCAAGAATTGAGGCTCGGGTGAGACCACAAGAGATACCAGAGGGTCTCAGAATAGGTCTCCGTCTTTGCACAGATCCCAGTCTAGTTCGGGTCACAAAGATAGTTCTAATTTGCTTATACTTTCCCAGTTTCTGCTATATGGCATCCTGGCGACTGCGCAGGATGAGCATGAGGAAGGTGAATTGGACCAGCAGTCAGATAGTGAGGATATTGACAGCCGGCATTGATAATCTCATCAGGGCGGTACGTCAGTCTCTGATTTTTACAGACCCTGAAGAACCGCTGACAAATAAAAAATAAGGTGGTATTTACTAAACGACAGAGATCTTTAGTGTGTTTTCAGACTGTTAATAGAGGCATGGCAGATTCCGCATAAACTGGTTTCTATACCTCGCTGGTTTAAGTCTAGTTACCCGTTTCCACAGTCTGTGACGTCTACATAGGAGAATCCGCCAATGGTGGATTCGTCTGTGTTAAAACTTACAAAAATATTAACCATTCCAGTACCAGCTGCTACTACGCTTCAAGATCCGTCAGAGCGTAAGCTAAAAGTCCATGTATACAGCAGCAGGGGTGCTGCTTACACCTGGTTTGGTTGGAATTTGGGTACATAAGGCGGTGATTATATTGATAACACCACTCAGATCCGCCTGCAAGTCGACCACCTTATACTTCTTGCTGATCACATCGGTGAAGCTGCTGAGTATTTATGTACAGCTTCTACGGACGTCTGTCAGGTCAGTTCTCGCTTTTCAGCGTCACTAGTTTCGGCACGACGGGCTCTCTGAAAGCATTACCTTCCGCTGGCAAGAAGTTGTTTAATCCTAAATTAGAGACCTCAGCCTTTTCAAGGCCGTGGTAGAGGAACACCGACACCTAGTAGATGTGGTAGAGGACGTGGTTTACAACGCTAGGGCCACCAAGAAGCCTGGGGCATTACGTGCTCCCAGCCCATGTCTCAGTTCTGGAAATCGCAAATCAGTCTCTGCTAGATTCAGCAGTTTGTTTCCAGTTCCTGTTCACTAACAAGGTCAGGGTTATTATGCCAGTTTTTGTAGGACCAAAGCCGGATAGCTCGATCAGACCAATATTGAACTTAAAGGGTCTCAATCAGTACGTCACTTACTACAGATTCAAGATGGAATCCCTGCGGTCAGTAATTGCAGGTTTAGAGCTACAGGATTACAATTTGGCCACTTCATCAGAGGTTCTTGCATTTGCGCTACGGCGAAACCATTACCAGTTTCAGACTCTACCGTTTGGCCTCTCGTCAGCGCCTCGGGTAGTCACCAAACTGATGTCTGTGATGATAGCTCATCTCAGATCCCTGGGAGTGATAATAGTTCCGTACTTGGACCATCTACTCATCAAACTCTGTCTCAACAGATGATCCTCCAACATAATTTACCTACCAGAACAGAAAGTACAGAGTATTCGTCTTCTGGTACAATTAGTGCTCAAGCCACGCACAGTCTCGGTACATTTGTGCATTTGATTGTTAGGAAATATGGTGGCAGCTTTCGAAGCGCTTTGGTTCGGAAGATTTCACTCACGTCCTTTTCACTTGGATGTGCTCGCACAGTGGTTGGCCTCAAATCGGCAGATTCACCAATTGGTGATGTTGTCTCCACGGGCCAGAGTATCTCTACTCTGGTGGCTCAAAGTACACACGCTAACCGCAGGAAAACGGTTCGGCGTCTGGAATTGAATAATTCTAACGACGGACGCGAGTCTCAGAGGTTGGGGAGCTGTGGTTCAAAATTGTCAGCTCCAGGGTCTCTGGGCAGATCACGAAAGATTGCTGTCTCTAAATGTCCTGGAACTCCAGGTAATTTACAATGTGCTACGACAAGCAGTGCACATGCTTCGGTCTCAGACTGTCCAAGTGCAGTCAGACAACGCGACAGCGGTCGCATACACAAGGAGGAACGAGAAGCCGCATGGCCACGTGGGAAGTAGCTCGAATCCTCAATTGGGCCGAGCATCACCAAGTGATATTGTCGGCAGTGTTCATTCCGGGAGTGGACAACTGGAAGGCGGATTATCTAAGGCGTCGGGATTTTCATCCAGGAGAATGGTCATTAAATCCAGAAGTGTTTCACATGTTGGTCCAGATGTGGGGATACCCTCAAGTGGACCTGATGGCATCTCGCCACAATCACAAAACGCCCCAGTATGTGTCCAGAACGCGAGATCCAAAGGCAGTGGCTATGGATGCTCTCACAATCGCGTGGCTATACAGCCTTGTGTATCTGTTTCCACCGTTTCCACTGCTCCCTCTGTTTCTACAACGGATCAAAAGAGAGTCCGCCACAGTCAAACTAGTGGCGCCTCATTGGCCTCGGAGAGCTTGGTTCTCGGATCTCCGCGGACTACTGGCAGATGATTTTTGGCCGCTCCCATTACGTCCGGACCTGTTACAACAGGGTCCGTTCCTTTACCCCGATTTAGCGCGGCTGCGTTTGACGAGGTGGCTGTTGAAACCGCCCTCTTTAGAATAGAGGGCATTCCAGTATCGGTTATACCAACCATGTTACGTGCTAGGAAGCCAGTTACGGCAGCTCATTATTACAGAATTTGCCGTGCCTTTATAGGTTGGTGTGAAGCTCGGAAGTTTACGACATCCTCTTTCAAGTTATCCCGTCTTTTGTTATTTCTACAGACGGGGTTAGATGGAGGACTGCGTTTATCTACACTAAAGGTGCAGGTATCTGCTTTGTCAATTTACTTTCAAAGACGATTGGCTCTATTGCCGTCGGTGCACACTTTTCTGCAAGGTGTCCTCAGAGTACAGCCTCCATTTATTCCACCTACAGCGCCATGGGACTTGAATCTGGTTTAGTTTTTTTTTTTAGTTTTTTTTTATAGTCTTCAAATTTTGAACCCTTACAACAAGTGGTTATTAAGTTTCTCACTTAGGAAACGATTTTTCTCCTAGCCTTAGCTTCGGCAAGGCGTGTTTCAGATTTGGGTGCCTTGTCATGCAAGCCACCGTAGTTGGTGTTTCATGATGACAGAGCGGAACTTCGGACGAATCCCGTTTTCTTACCAAAGGTAGTGTCATTTTTTCACATCAATCAACCAATAGTTGTTCCTGTGTTAACAGAAGATTCTGTGACTTTGGATGTGGTACGCGCACTACACGTTTATGTATCCCGAACGTCTACAGTTCGTAAGAGGATACGTTGTTTGTTCTCTATGAGGCTTCCAAGATGGGTTGGCCAGCTTCTAAGCAAACCTTATCCAAATGGATTAAACTGACCATACGTCAGGCTTACCTTCATGTTAGGTTATAGCCGCCTACATCAGTAACAGCTCATTCCACACGTTCTGTGGGAACTTCACGGGCAGCTGGTCGTGGGGCTTCTACGACGCAGCTTTGCTGTGCGGCTACATGGTCATCAGTGCACACGTTTGTGCGCTTTTACAAGTTTCATTGGTTTGCGGCATCAGCGTCTCTCTTTGGCCGCCTAGTGTTACAGGTGCCAAACAGCTCTCCCGCCCACGAGGGAAACTTTGGTACGTCCCAAGAGTACTCCAGTGACCCCTAGTGGATGAAAAAGAAAATAGGATTTTGGTACTTACCAGGTAAATCCTTTTCTTTGAATCCATAAGGGGCACTGGACGCCCACCCAGAATGGTTTTACCTGTTTGTGGTAAGTTCATTGGATCTTATGGTAACACATTCTCACCGATTTATCGGTTATGGTGTCAACTGTTTAGTTGTCAGTTACGTTATGTGTCAACTTTATTGTTGTCCATTATGTTATAATGTTATAGGTAATTCTCCATTGTTCATCCTCTCTATCGCTCCTGTTCGCCTCAGGAAAAAACACTGAGGTATTCTGGGAGTATGAAAGGGAGGAGAGTTACTGAAATTTAAATATTCAGTGCCTGTCCTTGCTAACACCGTCCATATCCCAAGAGTACTCCAGTGCCCCCTATGGATTCAAAGAAAAGGATTTACCTGGTAAGTACCAAAATCCTATTTTTTTTATGTGTTTTTCCGTGAAAATGCATCTTAGACGCAAAGTAATGTAGGCATATAGGCATGCTGCATATCATTTTAATCAGCAGAAGCTGCTTGTGCGCCCTATTACATTACTTTGGGCTTTTTGTCTACAAAAATGCTAAAAGACACTTGGCACTACCGAGTCACATGGCACTCACGCGTTATGTGAAACGTGACTTGTAGCACACTTAGCAAATATGTTAGAGGACACATCTGTACATGGGCGAATATCAGAGCAACTAGATTAAATTGTGCAAAATTAGAGCCTTTGGCAACCTCCTCACACACTGACAGGTCGTGATATTGTAACTGGACAGCTGGATATCTTACCAATCAAATATTAGCTTTCACTGTCTAAAGTCAGTTACACATGTTTCTCTTACGTCCTAGAGGATGCTGGGGTCCACATTATTACCATGGGGTATAGACGGGTCCACTAGTAGCTATTGGCACTTTAAGAGTTTGAGAGTGTGGGTTAACTCCTCCCTCTATGCCCCTCCTATCAGATTCAGTTTAGAAAATGTGCCCGGAGGAGCCGGTCACAGATGGGGGAGCTCCATAGGAGTTCTTTTTTGTTTTATTATTTTAATTAGCGTTTAGGCACAGGGAGGCTGCTGGCAACAGACTCCCTGCTTTGTGGGACTAAGGGGGGGAGTAGTGTCCGCCCTGCGGGGTCTGAGCCACTCTCTCCTCTGACAAGACACTGAGCTCCTGAGGGGATCGAACGTTCCCCGCCACAGGGGATCGCTCACCCCAGCAGCATGCCGCCACCCCCTTACAGAGCCAGAAGAGCAGTGGCGAGTTAGTCATCGGCCCCCCTAGCAAGCGGGGAGCCGGTGTGAAGATGACGGCAACAGGGTATGGAGCGCAGTACTAACTGCGCTCCGGGGCTCAGCGGTACATAGTGCGGCGCTGTGAGGGGCACCCTGAGCCAGCACCTACACCCTCCAAGCTGACCTCCAAGCCTGTCAGGGTCCCTGGATCGCAGTTGGCTTCCCTTCCTGAGGTTCAGACTTTGCTGAAAGGGGTTCTGCACATCCAGCCTACCCTGATACAGGCTAGGAAAGGAGTAACGGCTAAACATTACCATCGTATTTGGAAAAAATATGTATCTTGGTGTGAGTCCAAGAAGTTTCCTATGGTGGAGTTTCAAATGGGCCTGAGGTTGGGATCCGTAAAGGTCCAGGTTTTGGCCATATCCATTTTCTTCCAGAAACAGTTGGCTTCCCTTCCTGAGGTTCAGACTTTGCTGAAAGGGGTTCTGCACATCCAGCCTCCCTTTGTACCACCTAAGACGCCCTGGGATCTTAACGTGGTGTTGCAGTTTTTCCAATTGGATTGGTTTGAACCTCTGCTAGAGGTTGAGGTCAAGTTTCTCACGTGGAAGGCTGTCACTTTGTTGGCCTTAGCTTCTGCTAGATGTGTGTCGGAGTTGGGGGCTTTATCTTTTAAGAGCCCCTACTTGATCTTCCATGAAGCTAGAGCTAAGCTCCGGACACGTCAGCAGTTTCTTCCAAAGGTTGTGTCGGCATTTCATATCAACCAACCTATTGTGGTGCCAGTGGCTACTGGCTCCTCAATCTCATCAAAGTCCTTGGATGTTGTAAGGGCTCTGAAAATCTATGTGAAGAGGACTGCTCGTCACAGAAAATCAGACTCTGTTTGTCCTGTATGATCCCAAGAAACTTGGGTGTCCTGCTTCTAAGCAGACAATATCTCGCTGGATCAGGTTCACTATCCAGCATGCCTATTCTACGGCAGGATTGCCGTGTCCTACGTCTGTTAAGGACCGCACGCAACTCGTAAGGTGGGTTCTTCCTGGGCGGCTGCCCGGGGGGTCTCTGCTTTACAGCTTTGCTGAGCAGCTACTTGGTCAGGATTGAACACATTTGCTAAGTTCTACAAGTTCGATATTTTGGCCTCTGAGGACCTAAAGTCAATCTGTTCTGCAGGAGCCTCCGCGATCTCCCTCCCGTTCTGGGAGCTTTGGTACATCCGCATGATACTAATGTGGACCCCAGCATCCTCTAGGACGTAAGAGAAAATAGGATTTTAATTACCTACCGGTAAATCCTTTTCTCGTAGTCCGTAGAGGATGCTGGGCGCCTGCCCAGCGCTCCGTTATCCTGCAGTGATTACTTAGTTCAGTATTACTTAGTTCTTAGTTACGTACTGTTTTGTTACTTGGTAAGTAAACTTGTTCATCCGTTGCTGATGTTTCAAGCTAATTAGCTTGGTTTGCCTTGTGTGTGAGCTGGTGTGAATCTCGCCACTATCTGTGTAAAATCCTTCTCTCTAAGTTGTCCATCTCCTCGGGCACAGTTTCTATACTGAGTCTGGTAGGAAGGGCATAGAGGGAAGAGCCAACCCACACTCTCAAACTCTTAAAGTGCCAATGGCTCCTAGGGGACCCATCTATATCCCATGGTACTAATGTGGACCCCAGCATCCTCTACGGACTACGAGAAAAGGATTTACCAGTATGTAATTGAAATCCTATTTTTTTGATGTTCAATCTTATCTGTATCCAGTTTGGCTTCCGAACATGGCTTTATTCTGTGGTACTGTGTTACAGCAGAACGCTGATGACTCTAATGCACCAATATCACTGGGTGATTGTAACTAGGAAAGATGATTACCTCAAGCCTACATCTTATCACATCCCGATAAACCCACCACAGGACTTTTCACATATGTTTCCTTATTAAGGATATGAGCTGGCTGACGGATGTACTTTTGGTCAGCAACAGTTGTCAGATTTCTATTATCCCTGATGTTGTCGCTGGCCGGCCTATGCTGACTGCAGTTTCAGGTCATTTTGGTCTAAAGCAGACCTATTCGGGCTAAAACGATTGTCGCATGCGTGGTCCGTTTAATCAACACAGGATTCATCCAAGCGTGCTATGGATTATTTTATATTTGCATTTTGTTAGTTGGTAACCTCCATTTATATATCCCAAGGGCATTGGCTGAAATCCTAGGGCAGGAATGTTAATCAATTGTGTATAAAATCCACAAATCCATAAATTTTTGTATGAATCATGCTTTAAAACAACAGGTAATAAATGATTACATCAGATCTATACACAGTATGTGTGTGTGTGTCTGTATGTATATGTATGTGTGTGTATATATATATATATATATATATATATATATATATATATACAGTGAAAGGCTTGCGATGATGGGGGACGGATATCCACTGACCCCGTGTCACAAAACCAGGCAGCACTCCACGGATTTGGTGAAAAGCATAAATGTTTTATGGATAAAACAACATGAGGGTCCGACGTTTCAACACCGCTGCGGGTGTTTTTTTCAAGGACACATGGTGAAGCCTTTTGCTTCACCATGTGTCCTTGAAAAAAACACCCGCCGAAATATATATATTTCTCTAACGTCCTAGTGGGTGCTGGGGACTCCGTGAGGACCATGGGGAATAGACGGGCTCCGCAGGAGACAGGGCACTCTAAGAAAGAATTAGGACTACTGGTGTGCACTGGCTCCTCCCTCTATGTCCCTCCTCCAGACCTCAGTTAGAATCTGTGCCCGGTCAGAGCTGGGTGCACTTTAGTGAGCTCTCCTGAGCTTGCTAATAAGAAAGTATTTTATTAGGATTTTTTTATTTTCAGAGAGGTCTGCTGGCAACAGACTCTCTGCTACGTGGGACTGAGGGGAGAGAAGCAAACCTACTAACTGCGGCTAGGTTGCGCTTCTTAGGCTACTGGACACCATTAGCTCCAGAGGGATCGAACACAGGAACTCACCCTTGGTCGTCCGTTCCCGGAGCCGCGCCGCCGTCCCCCTCGCAGAGCCAGAAGACAGAAGCCGGCGAGTGAAGCAAGAAGACATCAAAATCGGCGGCAGAAGACTCCGGTCTTCATATGAGGTAGCGCACAGCACTGCAGCTGTGCGCCATTGCTCCCACACTAACCCACACACTCCGGTCACTGTAGGGTGCAGGGGGGGGGCGCCCTGGGCAGCAATTGAGTACCTCCTGGCAAAATAGAGCATATATACAGCTGGGCACTGTATATATGCATGAGCCCCCGCCATTATTTTTCACAAAATCGCGGGACAGAAGCCTGCCGCTGAGGGGGCGGGGCTTGTTCCTCAGCACTCACCAGCGCCATTTTCTCTCCACAGCTCCGCTGAGCGGAAGCTCCCCAGGCTCTCCCCTGCAGAATCACGGTAGAAAGTGGGTAAAAAGAGAGGGGGGGCACATAGATTTAGCGCAAATTCACTAATACAGCAGCTACTGGGTAAACACTAAGTTACTGTGTAATTCCTGGGTTATATAGCGCTGGGGTGTGTGCTGGCATACTCTCTCTCTCTGTCTCTCCAAAAGGCCTTGTGGGGGTTCTGTCCTCAAATAGAGCATCCCCTGTGTGTGTGGTGTGTCGGTACGATTGTGTCGACATGTTTGACGAGGAAGGCTATGTGGAAGCAGAGCAGGTGCAGATGAATGTGGGGTCTCCACCGACGGCGCCGACACCTGATTGGATGGATATGTGGAAGGTGTTAAATGATAATGTAAACTCCTTGCATAAAAGGTTGGATAAAGCTGAAGCCTTGGGACAGTCAGGGTCTCAACCCATGCCTGATCCTACAGCGCAGAGGCCGTCAGGGTCTCAGAAGCGCCCACTATCCCAGATTGTTGACACGGATATCGACACGGATTCTGACTCCAGTGTCCATGGCGATGATGCAAAGTTGCAGCCTAAAATGGCTAAAGCCATCCGCTACATGATTATAGCTATGAAGGATGTATTGCACATTTCAGAGGTAAACCCGGTCCCTGACAAGAGGGTTTATATGTTTGGGGAAAAAAGGCAAGAAGTGACCTTTCCCCCTTCACATGAGTTAAATGAGTTATGTGAAAAAGCTTGGGATTCTCCTGATAGGAAAGTGCAGATTTCCAAACGTTTACTTATGGCGTATCCTTTCCCGCCAACGGACAGGTTACGCTGGGAATCCTCCCCTAGGGTAGACAAAGCTTTGACACGCTTATCTAAGAAGGTGGCCCTGCCGTCACAGGATACGGCCTCCCTAAAGGATCCTGCGGATAGGAAGCAGGAAGGTATCCTGAAGTCCGTTTATACACATTCAGGTACCCTACTGAGGCCGGCAATTGCGTCGGCCTGGATATGTAGTGCTGTAGCAGCATGGACAGATACTCTGTCTGAGGAACTTGATACCTTGGACAAGGATACTATATTACTGACCCTGGGGCATATAAAAGACGCTGTCCTATATATGAGGGATGCCCAGAGAGACATTTGCCTACTGGGCTCTAGAATAAATGCAATGTCAATTTCTGCCAGAAGGGTCCTGTGGACTCGGCAATGGACAGGTGATGCCGACTCAAAAAAGCACATGGAGGTTTTACCTTATAAGGGTGAGGAATTGTTTGGGGACGCTCTCTCGGACCTAGTTTCCACAGCTACGGCTGGGAAGTCAAATTTTTTGCCATATATTCCCTCACAACCGAAGAAAGCACCGTATTACCAAATGCAGTCCTTTCGATCGCAAAGAGGCAAGAAAGTCCAAGGTGCATCTTTTCTTGCCAGAGGCAGGGGTAGAGGAAAGAAGCTGCACAATACAGCTAGTTCCCAGGAACAGAAGTCCTCCCGGCTTCCACTAAATCCACCGCATGACGCTGGGGCTCCACAGGTGGAGCCAGGAGCGGTGGGGGCGCGTCTCCGAAATTTCAGCCACCAGTGGGTTCGCTCATGGTTGGATCCCTGGGCTATACTGATTGTGTCTCAGGGATACAAGCTGTAATTCGAAGTGATGCCCCCTCACCGTTACCTCAAATCGGCCCTGCCAGCTTCCCCCATAGAAAGGGAAGTAGTGTTAGCAGCAATTCACAAATTATATCTCCAGCAGGTGGTGGTACAGGTTCCCCTCCCTCAACAGGGAAGGTGTTACTATTCCACAATGTTTGTGGTTCCGAAACCGGACGGTTCGGTCAGACCCATATTGAATTTAAAATCCCTGAACATTTACCTGAAAAGGTTCAATTTCAAGATGGAATCGCTCAGGGCGGTTATTGCGAGCCTGGAAGAGGGGGATTTTATGGTGTCTCTGGACATAAAGGATGCTTACCTGCATGTCCCCATTTATCCACCTCATCAGGAGTACCTCAGATTTGTGGTACAGGACTGTCATTACCAATTCCAGACGTTGCCGTTTGGTCTGTCCACGGCACCGAAAATATTTACCTAGGTAATGGCAGAAATGATGGTGCTTCTGCGGAAGCAAGGAGTTACAATTATCCCATACTTGGACGATCTCCTCATAAAGGCGAGGTCCAGAGAGCAGTTGCTGATCAGCGTAGCACACTCTCGGGAGGTGTTACAACAGCACGGCTGGATTCTGAATATTCCAAAGTCGCAGCTGATTCCTACGACGAGACTGCCCTTCCTGGGCATGATGCTGGACACAGACCAGAAGAAGGTGTTTCTCCCGGAGGAGAAGGCCCAGGAGCTCGTGACTCTGGTCAGAGACCTCTTAAAACCAAAACGGGTGTCGGTGCATCAATGCACGCGAGTCCTGGGAAAGATGGTGGCGTTATACGAAGCCATTCCCTTCGGCAGGTTCCATGCGAGGACCTTTCAGTGGGATCTGTTGGACAAGTGGTCCGGATCGCATCTTCAGATGCATCGGCTGATCACCCTATCCCCCAGGGCCAGGGTGTCTCTTCTGTGGTGGCTGCAGAGTGCTCACCTTCTTGAGGGCCGCAGGTTCGGCATACAGGACTGGGTCCTGGTGACCACGGATGCAAGCCTCCGAGGGTGGGGGGCAGTCACTCAGGGAAGAAACTTCCAGGGGCTGTGGTCAAGTCAGGAGACTTGTCTGCACATCAATATCCTGGAACTAAGGGCCATATACAACGCCCTGAGTCAAGCGGAGCCTCTGCTTCATGACCAACCGGTTCTGATTCAGTCAGACAACATCACCGCGGTGGCTCATGTAAACCGCCAGGGCGGCACAAGAAGCAGGGTGGCGATGGCAGAAGCCACCAGAATTCTTTGCTGGGTGGAGAATCACGTGCAAGCACTGTCAGCAGTGTTCATTCCCGGAGTGGACAACTGGGAAGCAGACTTCCTCAGCAGGCACGACCTCCACCCGGGAGAGTGGGGACTTCATCAAGAAGTCTTCACACAGATTACAAATCGATGGGAACTGCCACAGGTGGACATGATGGCATCCCGCCTCAACAAAAAGCTACAAAGGTATTGCGCCAGGTCAACAGACCCTCAGGCGATAGCTGTGGACGCACTAGTGACACCGTGGGTGTTCCAGTCGGTTTATGTGTTTCCTCCTCTTCCTCTCATACCCAAGGTGCTGAGAATCGTAAGAAAAAGAGGAGTGAGAACAATACTCATTGTTCCGGATTGGCCAAGAAGGACTTGGTACCCAGAACTGCAAGAAATGTTCACAGAGGACCCATGGCCTCTGCCTCTCAGACAGGATCTGTTGCAACAGGGGCCCTGTCTGTTCCAAGACTTACCGCGGCTGCGTTTGACGGCATAGCGGTTGAACGCCAGATCCTAGCGGAAAAAGGCATTCCGGATGAAGTTATTCCTACGCTGATAAAGGCTAGGAAGGACGTGACAGCAAAACATTATCACCGTATATGGCGAAAATATGTTGCTTGGTGTGAGGCCAGGAAGGCCCCTACAGAGGAATTCCAGCTGGGCCATTTCCTTCACTTCCTACAGTCGGGAGTGACTATGGGCTTAAAATTAGGGTCCATAAAGGTCCAGATTTCGGCCCTATCCATTTTCTTTCAAAAGGAACTGGCTTCTCTTCCTGAGGTTCAGACGTTTGTAAAGGGAGTGCTGCATATTCAGCCCCCTTTTGTGTCACCAGTGGCACCTTGGGATCTTAACGTGGTGTTGAGTTTCCTGAAATCTCACTGGTTTGAGCCACTTAAGACCGTGGAGTTAAAGTATCTCACGTGGAAAGTGGTCATGCTATTGGCCTTAGCTACGGCTAGGCGTGTGTCAGAATTGGCGGCTTTGTCATGTAAAAGCCCCTATCTGGTTTTCCATATGGACAGGGCAGAATTACGGACTCGTCCGCAATTTCTGACGAAGGTGGTGTCATCTTTTCATTTGAACCAACCTATTGTGGTGCCTGCGGCTACTCGTGACTTGGAGGATTCCAAGTTACTAGATGTAGTCAGGGCTTTGAAACTTTATGTAGCCAGAACGGCTGGAGTCAGGAAAACTGACTCGCTGTTTGTCCTGTATGCATCCAACAAGCTGGGTGCTCCTGCTTCAAAGCAAACTATTGCTCGCTGGATCTGTAACACGATTCAGCAGGCTCATTCTGCGGCTGGACTGCCGCATCGAAAATCTGTAAAAGCCAATTCCACAAGGAAGGTGGGCTCTTCTTGGGCGGCTGCCCGAGGGGTCTCGGCATTACAGCTTTGCCGAGCAGCTACTTGGTCGGGTTCAAACACGTTTGCAAAATTCTACATGTTTGAAACCCTGGCTGAGGAGGACCTTGTGTTTGCTCATTCGGTGCTGCAGAGTCATCCGTACTCTCCCGCTCGTTTGGGAGCTTTGGTATAATCCCCATGGTCCTTACGGAGTCCCCAGCATCCACTAGGACGTTAGAGAAAATAAGATTTTACTTACCGGTAAATCTATTTCTCGTAGTCCGTAGTGGATGCTGGGCGCCCGTCCCAAGTGCGGACTTCTTCTGCAATACTTGTATATAGTTATTGCTTAAATAAGGGTTATTTTATAGTTGCATCAGGTTTATATGATGCTCTGTTGTTGTTCATACTGTTAACTGGGTAAGTTATCACAAGTTATACGGTGTGATTGGTGTGACTGGTATGAGTCTTACCCTGGATTCCAAAATCCTTTCCTTGTACTGTCAGCTCTTCCGGGCACAGTTTCCTTAACTGAGGTCTGGAGGAGGGACATAGAGGGAGGAGCCAGTGCACACCAGTAGTCCTAATTCTTTCTTAGAGTGCCCTGTCTCCTGCGGAGCCCGTCTATTCCCCATGGTCCTTACGGAGTCCCCAGCATCCACTACGGACTACGAGAAATAGATTTACAGGTAAGTAAAATCTTATTTTATATATATATATATATATATATATAAAAAATTAGGAGTATAGCGCCACGTGTGAGGGAAAACAACACCTGGAAATAAAATATATATTTATATGTAAAAAACACTCCCTTATGAGTAAAAAGGGTGTCAGCCGTCCCCTAAAAATTTTTTCAGCATTGGTAAGATGCTGGATAGGTTTAAAATGAGTATGGGTGGATATGGGTACTGGCGACCAGCTGGTGTTTTTAAATATCAAAAATATTTAGCGGACTAGGGTAATAAATATAGTGGACTGGATTAAGAAAAACTCTTTTTTTGGTAAAAGAGAAATAACAATTTATTTTGTCAATCGTATAAAAAAATAATATTTTTTACACTTGCTTTCTAAAAAATATATATATAAAACCGATTCCTCTACAAATATAAAAATGTATTAAAACGGATTATATAATAAAAAAAGCAGTTATAAAAATATTAAGACATAAAATAGAAAAGACTTGAATTAGAACTTATTATAAAAAATAGCTTAATTTAGGATGGAGGGTCATACAGGAGATCCCAACGCGTTTCGTCATTTCGTCCCCCTTGAAGAAGTCTTATGAGACGAAACGCGTTGGAAAACCTGTACCTACCTCATTTAAGATAAGGAAAATCTCTTTTACTTGTTCTTATTGTGATTTTATGTTCATTTAAGTGCTTTTAGTTCAGCTGTGTACGTATTGTTGTCCCATTTTTATGTGTTTCTTCTATGTACAACTTTTATGTTAATAAATAATTTTTATTATAATTGGCAATTTTATATTTTATTAATTGACACCGTGGTCGCTATATATCCCTCATCCCCCCCTTTCCTACATTTTTCTCAGGGAATCACCACCCCTGTATATATTGAGGGATTCAGCTGACGCCCCATTAGCAGCATAGGGGAGTGTCCTATAAGTTTGCCTTTATATACAACATATCTGTTATATCACATGTGGCGCAGTATTAATCTTTGTTTTTTTTATATATATATATATATATATATATATATATATATATATATAAAAAGAATTATGACCGGCACTCCTACAGCAGAGAACAAATACCTGGGTGCCCTCCCGTGGCACTGCAAGGCCCAGCAAACAAAATAATGTAATGGGCGGCACTCCAAAGGATTTTCAATAAATCATACAGCTCACCAAGCCAGTTTGCGATCAGATCGCAAACTGGCTTGGTGAGCTGTATGATTTATTGAAAATCCTTTGGAGTGCCGCCCATTACATTATTATATATATATATATATATATATATATATATATATATATATATATAATCTGTATACATACATACATATACTGTCACTACTTTAAGGCTCGGTAATCTGTTTTACTCTCTGTGGTGCCTCATGTTGCCTGGCTAGCTCTTTTCAGTAGAGTAAAAAGCTGCCAGTAGATAATAGAACACGTTACAATATTTGACTTCTGCAGGAAAATCCTTAGAGGATGCCAAGTTAATGACCGTTTAATTAAAGAATAAAAAAGCATTGCTGTGTCAGGCAGCTCCTTGCCATCCTTCTCCCGCTGGGGCCAGCCGTTTGCATCACCTGCTAGTAATTAACAGGATCCCCTCTACAGACCTGTCCCTGCAGGAGAGCTCAGCGTGCAGCACCAAGCAACAGCTGGAGAATCTATTCAGGTACAGCCTGGTACAGATATGTAGTGCATATAAAGGGTCTTAAAAATTAAATCTTTCCATTCTCTTGTAGCAAAACTCTTCAATAGCGTGTCACAAAAATAGTTTGCAATATACTTTATTTATCGGTTTCCCTGAAATATTTTAAAATTAGTGTTGAATACAATTGACACGGGGATCTACTAACTTACCACATAGCAAGCACTTTGTAAATTAGTACTGAAGATCAATTTTGTTGAAAATGACCCCATCGATCCAATATCGCCACTTATGTTGGCCTCTTGACAAGTACGGTTATTGAGAATGCTGAAAATGTAGTTAGCTGATTTGTTTTTGTGGTAATATTGCTGTTGGACATTTGGGACCAGATGTAATGAAGTCCTAGTTGGCCGGAGGTGAGGGTTCCTGTCTGAACTCAATTTTTTTTTTTTAAAGCGCCAATCATTTACAAGACATGTTTTTGCATTGTACAATATTGCCACTTTAAAAAAAAAACATCCGAGTTCGGCCGGGAACCCTCACCTCCAGCCAACTCAGACTTCGTTACATCCGTTCCTTGTTGTGTATTGTCCACTAGCATGAACACTGTTAACCCCTTCACTGTTGACGATTTTTGCACCCCTGTGTTATTTTTCCATTGTTGTGCTCATTACATTTAAAAATCAGTATCGATAATTTTTTTTTTTTTTTGTAACATGGCGCTAACACAAATGATAACTTTTTATTTTTTTTTCAAATGAAAAGGATCCGACAATGCAGTATTCAATGAGCGGCCATATCCGACAGAATTTGGCCGTTCCCGACAATGCCAATCCAACTTTTTTTTTTTTAAATATGTTTATTGTAACATACAAGGAAAAGTAACACAGTGTCATATACAGGCAGGCAGACTAACAGTAGCAAGTCACAAAACTGCACAGGAAAAAAGGAAAACAAAAATAAATAATATGAGGAATCATAGAGAGGTAACAGCATATTTATACCGACATTTAACAGACAATCATTGTACATGAGAAGGAGGGGTTAACCACTCAAAGGGCTTCATAATTTTTGGAGTTGGATCCCATTATCTAAAAGGGCGGGGAGCCTCTCTAGAGTAGCCATGTTGTACCAGGAGGTAAGACGAACTATACCACGAAGGAATACTTTGTCCTCAATAGATTGAGTGAGCACATAAGGCAGCCAGATGTCAAAGAATTTCTGTGATCTAGATTCTAAATCTAGAGAACAGTCAATCCATTCCATCCTGTAAACATGTGCCAGTCTAGGTAGCATGAGCGAAAGGGGGATGGGAGAAGACTGGATCCATTGGGATAAAATAGTTTTTTTAGCCACCGCTGCTATTTTGGCAAGTAGTAGCTTGGTCCCTTTAGAAAGGTGAGGAATAGAGGGATGGGTATAATAGTTCCACAATGCCCACGGCACCGTGACAGTAAAAGGGATATTATGAGTATCATTCACATAGGATTGAACATTTGTCCAGAAAGCATGAACAATTGAACAAGACCATAAACGATGCGAATATCAGCCTCGGGGCAGTGGCACTTGAAACAATTAGAGTTATCCTCCACTCCAGTAACAAACCTAAGCCTTGGGATGAAGTATGCCCTATGCAGAATCTTATACTGTATTTCAGCAAACGAAGAGGAGAGTAGCTGTGTATTCAAGCTAGCCGAAGCCTTGACTGTAGTTTGCAAGGGAATATCGGGGGAGGAATCCCTCCATTTGGCCATGCCCGTGGACAGGGTGGCAAGGTCGATGTTTTTTTCTAACCTGTTCATATAATAAAGAAGTAGGGAAGGGGGCACCTATGTGGGTCCTAACTAAAACATCAAATGCAGTAGAATGGCTTGAGTTTTTCAGGTCAGCCAACAGTTTCATCACAAAACTCCGGGCCTGGAAATAGGCGAATATGGGGATTTGTACATTAGGAAATAGTTCCTTAAGCCCGGCCAGGCCGTGGGTGGAGGAAAGACCACCATCGAGCAATTGATATGTCAAACGAAGACCATGGAGATGCCAAGTCCTAAATGTCGCATGTGGGTTATCTTTTTGGAAGTCCCGATTATATATGGTGAAAAAATAGTGCGAGTATAGGACAAATCCATAAGTTTACTGGAAATACACCAGGCTACGCAAGGATTATTTAGTAGTGGATTATCCTTAACCTCAACAGGTAAAGAAGGTGACGGGGTGTGTAAAATGGAAGGCAGGGTACTATCAGTAAGAAAGCCCTGCTCGATATCTAGATTAACAAAATGTGTAGCCTCACCTACCCAGTCCAGAGCATACCGCAAATTAGATGCTATCGCATAATCTTGTATGTTAGGAAGGTTAATGCCACCCAACGATAATGGCTGTTGTAATTTCAAAAGGGATATCCGAGGGCGTTTACCCGCTCATATGAATTTGGATAGCGCCTTATTAATAGAGGCAACATCCTTTTTATTCAATAAGAACGGCAGCATCTGGACCAGATAGAGAAGCCTAGGGAAGGAAATCATCTTGTATAAATGGCATCTCCCAACATACGATAGCGGTAGATGTTTCCACCTTTCAAAATCTCTCAACATTTGGGATATGAAGTGAGAGTAATTGGCAGAATATATTTAAGTGACTTTGCTGGGAAATTTCAAACCTAAATATGACAAGTGATCCTGAGCCCATCGAAAAGGAAAAGAGGAACTCCATCCCAGTTTAGCAGCAGTATGTAGCACCAAAGCTTCTGTTTTATGAAAATAAGAATACCAGACACCTGGTGGAAATCAGTCAAGATACTTCGCAGGGAAGGGAGTGCCTGTTTCGGGTTGCTAAGGTATAGAAGTAAATCATCAGTGAAGGCTGATACTTTCACCTCCGTGTCGCCGAAAACAATACCCTGCCACATCGTGTCTTTAAAAAATATGCAAATCAAGGGATCAAGTGCCAGGTTGAATAATAGTGGCGAGAGGGAGCATCCTTGACTGGTACCCCGGGACAGTGTAAAAGGTGCCGAATTTAACACATTAATAGTCAAGTGGGCTACTGGACGGGAATATAACATATTAGATATACCAGTAAATTTCGGGCCAAGCTGTTGGGCTTGTAGTAGACGTGAAATATGGGACCAGGAAACTCTATCAAAAGCGTTATCGGCGTCGCAACTAACAATGATGGCATCCATGTTAACGAGTTGGCAATAGCGGTGCATCGCCACTATCAGCATACGTACGTTATGGACCGAAGTTCTGCCTTTTACAAAATCGTTTTGGGCAGGGAGCAATATTCTAGGGAGAAAACTCTGCATTCGTTGTGCCAATAATTTAGTAAATAATTTCAAGTCTTGATTTAGCAAAGAAATGGGCCTGTAAGATTGGACCTGAGTAGGATCTTTGCCAGGTTTTGGGAAAACTATGATCCTGGCTTCAGTGAATTGTGAGGGGGGTAGTTCACCAGAAAGCGAAGAATTAAATAAAGTAATCAAGTGGGGCAATAAGTTGTCTAGTAGGAGTTGGTAATACTCAGCGCCAAAACCATCTGGGCCTGGGGATTTACCTTTGACCAGCGATTTGATCAAAGAGGAGAGTTCTGTGTCAGTCACTGGGGCAGTCAAAAAATCCCTCTCATCATCCGTCAGGGTAGGTAAATCCACTCTAGAAAGGAATTGGGCGCCCTCAGAAGGACAATCAGGCGGAGATTCATATAGGGACTGATAATATTCTCTAAATTGATCAGAAATACTAGATGAATCTGTAACCGAGGTTCCATTGAGGGGGTTGATTTGTAATATACGGGAAGGGGTGGTTTGGGAACGAAGCAAGTTAGCAAGCAGTCTCCCCGATTTATTGCACCCATAGTAATATTTACTATGCTGAATATCATGAGCAAATTGGGCTCGTTCGGTACATAAAGCATCATAAGAATGTTTAGCAGTTAGGTAGTGCTGACGAGAGGCAGCAGAGTCCGATCTCAGCATCGCATCATACGCCATTGTCAGCAATTTACTATGCTCTTCAATCACTTTTAAGAGCCGTTTCCATTTTCTGGCCACATATTCCATTATCTGACCTCGAACGACCGGTTTTGCCGCCGCCTAAAACAAATGAATATCATCAAGGTGGCCTGCATTATCCTGTTCATAATTACAAAATGCAGCTACTAGGTTATTGCGAAAATCAGTAGATATAGCTAGGTAGGAAGGAAATCTCCAGTTATAAGAAGTTGTCAAAGGGTCCTTAACAGAAAGCATAACACAAACTGGCGAAATGATCGGAAAGAGCAATAAGACCTATACCCGTGTCAACCACCCTACTATACAATGAATCCAACAGCAACCAAAAATCTATACGAGAAGAGGTACGGTGGGGGTGTGAGTAAAACCTATAATCTCTCGAGACCGGGTGTTTGTATCTACATGGATCGCACAATTTTAAATTGTCAATCAACAAAGCCAGAGAGGAGACATCCCCCTCCACACCCTCGGCAGAGGAGCGGTCCAATCCCCTAGAAACAACACAATTGAAATCGCCACCAAGTAGTATTTCACCCTCTGCCCAAGACTGTAACTTTTGAGTATAAAGCTGCAAAAAACAGCCTAGGGGAGCCCGTGGGGAAGTATATCGCCGCCAGTGTATATAGGCAACCCGAAAGAGAAAGTTTAATATTAAGAAAATGGCCTTCCGGATCAGACCACGTGTCTTGAATTGTGTAGGGCAAGTGTTTTCTAAATAGGATCAATACCCCTCTACGTTTGGCAGTAAATGAAGCAGTTTTAAATTCACCCACCCATGGTCCCCTAAGTACATTCGGGTCTTTCACATCCCAGTGGGTCTCCTGTAAAAATGCAATATCAAGCTTGAGACGCTTCAAATATGATAATACCTTGTGTCTCTTGATAGGGGAATTTAGTCCCTCTACATTCAAGGAAATAAATTTAAAGAAGATTGATTCCTAGTGGAGCTATCAGACGTATGAGCCATATTATCCTACGCCACTCTATGCCAGAAAGTCATCGAAACATTAGGAAACCGATGACTCCAGCCCGTCCCAGCGAGTGGGTGGAAGCAAACAAATAAGCACCTAGAGTGCAGTGCCACACCTGCATATAAAAGTCACTCATGAGAAATAAAAAAACAGATAATCGAGTTACAAAACACCTTATAACTTTTCCGAACCCAAGAGGGCAATCTAGAAGACTGCCAAAATTGATAACAGGAACAGTAGGACCAGGGGAGAAGGGACAGGGGGAATACCAGTAGAACACAAAATCACACAATGGCCCTCATTCCGAGTTGTTCGCTCGCTAGCTGCTTTTAGCAGCAGTGCAAACGCTAAGCCGCCACCCTCTGGGAGTGTATCTTTGCATAGCAGAAGTGCGAACGAAAGGTTTGCAGCGCTGCTACAAAAAAAGATTGTGCAGTTTCAGAGTAGCTCGAGACCTACTCCTAGCTTGCGATCACTTCAGACTATTTAGTTCCTGTTTTGACGTCACAAACACGCCCCGCGTTTGCTCAGCCACGCCTACGTTTTTCCAGCCACTCCTGCGTTTTTATCTGGCAAGCCTGCATTTTTTCACACATTCCCCGAAAACGGTCAGATGCCACCCAGAAACACCCACTTCTGCCAATCACTCTGCGGCCAGCAGTGCGACTGAAAAGCGTCGCTAGAGCTTGTGTAAAACTGCATTGGCTTTTGTGAAAGTACGACGCGCGTGCGCAGTGCGCCCCATACGCATGCGCAGATTTGCTGGGTTTTTGGCCTAATCGCTGCGCTGCGAACGAAAGCAGCTAGCGATCAACTCGGAATGAGGGCCTATGTCAGCAGAACAGCGGTGAAATGGACATATTGTGTGTGCTCCTAAACCACAAAATCTGTAGCAAGGCAAACAGTAAAAAATAGAACCCACAAACTTTAGAACAAGAGCTCTCAGTTGACCACACAGTGACAGACAATAAAAAAAATAAAGTAGCAGCAATGAAGATACATAATAACTTTAAGGACTGGAATGAAAAAGAGGGAGAAAGACAATAATCCAAATATCACTACTTAGCGTCAGTCCTCATCCGATCTGAATGTCGAGGATCCCGATGAGAGTTAATCCACAAAATTCTTGGCCGCTTGTGGCGATTCAAGAAAATAGGGTTTGCCATTATGAAAGACACGTCATTTTGCAGGGTATTGAAGTGAAAAACGGCAACCTAATTCAAACAATTTTTTACAGGCTGTGGCGAATTCACGTCTTCTCATAGCCACCAAATAGGAAAAGTCCTGGAACAGTAGCAGCTTTGCACCTTGGTAGCGAAGATCCGTACATTTTCGATAATCCTCCATCAGACGCACTTTATCGGCATAATTCAGGATCCTCAAAATTAATTTGTGTGGGCGATCTCTGGAAATTTGCCTGTCAGGGCCTACTCTATGTACCCTCTCCACCAACAACTTAGAACCAGCCGAAACACATCCCAACTCCTGTGGGAGCCACTCAGAAACCAGCGGCATCAGATTTGCATATTTAACCGACTCTGGGAGGCCTATAATGCGGACATTATTTCTACGATTTCTGTTCCCTAAATCTTCCAACTTGTCCGTCATAGAGGATACTGACTTCTCCTGATCAGTCAAAGCCGCTCTGGTCGTTGCGAGCTCGTCCTCTAAATTCTATATACGTTGCTCCGCTTCAGAGAGACGTTGATCGTGTTTCGTAAGTTGGGTAAGAGCACAGTCAATAGAATCTTTTAGCGGCGCTAGTTTCTGGTCCAATAACGAGGCCAGGAGAGTGGTGAGTTCCTGAGAGGTTAGAGAGCCAGTGATGGCAGGAGGACTAGCATCATAGGGCTGAACTCCGTCAGTGTCCCTCTGTCGGGTACCAGGAAAGGCAGGTGAGGCGGCAGATGGGGTGTCTATACCACGGCCCCTGCCCGTCTGGCCACCCTTGGAACCCCGCGGAGGCCTGGCCACTTATTTATCCATAATCACTGTGATGGTGGAGATAGACAAAAATTGCTGGGTGCTGACAATGTGAATACTGTATTCCAAAGTATAGCAAATCACTAGGTATTAGACAGCCTGGCCAGCCAGCGGCTGCCTATACTAGTAAAAGGTGCTGCTGATATCCCCGTCCGCTGCTCCCCCCCCCTCCAGTAGCTTCAGTGCGAGCAAAGGGAGAGGTCTGGAGAGGCCAGGGGAAGTCTGGTGACCAGGGGCAGTATAGTCGCCAGGTGGTGGAAAGCCTGAGGCAGGGTATGGGAGAGAAATGCTGCTTAACTCGGAATTCACAGATAGTGCAGGGGCAGGAGATATTGTTACAGCACTGGCTCCCAAGGATGTAATTTCAGGGCCCTCAGCCGAGAGCCTCACTGCCAGGTCGTTGCTGCCGTCTATGGAGGCCCCCACCAGCCCTGCAGTGCCTGTAGAAAAAGGTTGCATGCCGGCCGGCGTGCAGCCGAGAAGATCCGGACCGGAGCTCCGAACTAGAGGCCGCAGCTTCACCCAGGAAGGTAGTCCGCAACCCACGGGAACCGATTCCTGCGTTCCCCGGCTCCGCGCGCCTACCTCCTAATGCCCCGTGCTGTGCTGGCCTGATGTAGATGCGGGCTAAGTGCCTGAGCCCATCATAGCTCCGCTCCCAGGGTGGTAAAGGGAGATGGGAACCCGGAGCTCGGCGGCGGCATGTCTGGTCTCTTTGCCCGCTAGGCCACGCCCGTCCAATCCGACTTTTTTAAAAGTTGGATTAACATTGTCGGAAACGGGGCTAAAACCTGTCGGATTTTAGCCGTGAATCCGACAAAACATGTAGATTTGCGGCTTATCCGCCGATCTACGTGTTTTCTGACTAGTTGGAACTCCCGACTTGTCGGAAAAACGGAGGGAGGATTGAATAGGTCGGAACACCTTACGACCTAAAAGAGTCAGAAACTGCTGTCTTTCCGACAAGACCGCAGTTTCCAACAAGTATTGAATACCCCCCTATGGGGTCTACTCATGAAGCAGTGAAAAGAGTGGAGAAGTTGCCCATAGTAACCAATTGACTTTGAAGTAACATTTATCAAGTACAGTCTATAAAATTATATATAGCAACTGATGTTGATGGTTGATTCTCCACTGGCACACTTCTTTTTTTTTTTACTACTTCATGAATAGACCTCTATGTATTTTCACATATCACCATTAGTCTTTTTGCTAATTATAAAACTGCAAATAAAATGTTACTAAAATTACCAAATTGCTCTTTATTGATAGTTCAAGAAATTAAACTGAAAGCAAATGTGTGGGTTTTTTTCTAGAAACACCACAAATAAATACTTTCTGGTTCTTGTTTTGGCATTAATTCACAGTTCAAACATTGCTGCCAACAGGATTCTAGGTGTAGGTTTTCACAAAATAAAATCTACATAATCTACTTAATAATATATATTTTTTTTAATTTGGAAATTTTCACTGTCGATTTTTAAATGCCATCCATGTGAATGGAATAATAGTGCAGCCAAACAAGGCCTACCATTTTTTAAACTAGGAAACTTGCAACATTAAGGGGGGTATTCAATTGTTTTTAGCGCGCCACTAATTATTGGGCTCCTGATGCATCTATTCAAATGTGTTTGGGTGACTGTTATTTATTGAGCTTGTCGTGCCCAAATGCAACAGGTTTGGCTGCGTAAAGCAGCTTGATATAGCTAAAGTACTGAGTGCAAGTGATGAATGGGGCATTTTATATTGACTTACAGTGTTACATTTATTGGCAGATGAGAAAATTGGCTGATTAGTTAAATGTTTTGCTCTTTTTCAAACATAGCTCAATATTCATTTCTGGTTCAGATAAGTTTTAGGACATCTGAATTCCAAATTTAAAATTCAGATATGTACATAGGAGTATATGCAATTGCGGTCGAATTCCCGAAATTGTCGAATTTCGGGATTTTTTCGCCAAAAAAAAAAAATCGTCAATGCAATTCAGTGCTTTCCGTCAAAAAAACGGACTTTCAAAATTCGACTTTTTGAAATCCGACTTTTGTCAAATTCGACTTTTCTGCAATGATACAAGTGCTGCAATTCGACCAAAGTGTATTCAATTCAAGTTTGGAAATTCGACAACAGTGCTTTTAGACAGTAAATTCGTCATTTTCAATCCGCCACACTTTGGAGGGTGAAACCAATAAATAAAATTTAAAACATGTTTTTTTTTTTTTTGGTTTTTTTTTTGGGAATAGCATATCTATTTATATTAGAAGGGATTAGGTACTTGGTTTGTCTTTTTTGGTTGCACAAGTATTATTTATATATTTTTTTTAAAAGATTTTTTTTTTTTTTTTTTATAGCTGGAACGGTAAAATCAAGGAAAAAAATGGCGTGGGGTCCCCCCTCCAAAGCATAACCAGCCTCGGGCTCTTCGAGCTGGTCCTGGTTCTAAAAATGCAAGGAAAAATTTGACAGGGGATCCCCCGTATTTTTAAAACCAGCAGCGGGCTCTGCACCTGGTGCTGGTGCAAAAAATACGGGGGACAAAAAGAGTAGGGGTCCCCCGTATTTTTTACACCAGCATCGGGCTCCACTAGCTGGACAGATAATGCCACAGCCGGGGGTCACTTTTATACAGTGCCCTGCGGCCGTGGCATTAAATATCCAACTAGTCACCCCTGGCCGGGGTACCCTGGGGGAGTGGGGACCCCTTCAATCAGGGGGTCCCCCCCCCCAGCCACCCAAGGGCCAGGGGTGAAGCCCGAGGCTGTCCCCCCCCCCCCCCATCCAAGGGCTGCGGATGGGAGGCTGATAGCCTTGAGAAAAATGTCAGAATATTGGTTTTTCCAGTAGTACTACAAGTCCCAGCAAGCCTCCCCCGCAAGCTGGTACTTGGAGAACCACAAGTACCAGCATGCGGGAGAAAAACGGGCCCGCTGGTACCTGTAGTACTACTGGAAAAAAAATACCCAAATAAAAACAGGACACACACACCGTGACAAGTACAACTTTATTACATACTGCCGACACACACATACTTACCTATGTTGACACGCCGACTGCCACAGTCTCCGACGATCCGAGGGTACCTGTTAAAAAATTATACTCACCTTCCAGCGTCCAGAGATAAATCCACGTCCAGAGTATAATCCAGGTACTTGGCAAAATAACAAAACGCAAAAACCCGTGCCAGCGGACTGAAAGGGGTCCCATGTTGACACATGAGACCCCTTTCCCCGAATGCAGAGACCTCTACGTGACAGCTGTCACTGAAAGGTCTCTTCAGCCAATCAGCGAGTGCAACGTCCTTGCACTCTGCTGATTGGCTCTGCGCGTCTGAGCTCAGACAGCGCATCGCAAAGCCTCTCCATTATATTCAATGGTGGGAACCTTGCGGTTAGCGGTGGGGTTACCCGCCGGTCAGCGGCTGACCGCGGGTAACCCCCCTGCTGACGGCAAAGTTCCCACCATTGAAATAATGGAGAGAGCTGTGCGATGCGCTGTCACAGCACAGACAGCGCACAGCCAATCAGGTGAGCGCCACGTAGTAGCGCTTCCTGATTGGCTGAAGGGACCTCAGTGACAGGAGTCACGTGGGGTCCCGGCACATTCGGGGAAAGGGGTCTCATGTGTCATTATGGGACCCCTTTCAGTCCGGCATGGTCGGGTATGCGGTTTGTTTTTTTAACAAGTACGTGGATTATACTCTGGACGTGGATTTATCTCTGGACGCTGGAAGGTGAGTATAATTTTTTAACAGGTACCCTCGGATCGTCGGAGACTGTGGCAGTCGGCGTGTCAACATAGGTAAGTATGTGTGTGTCGGCAGTGTCTAATAAAGTTGTACTTGTCACGGTGTGTGTGTCCTGTTTTTATTTGGGTAATTTTTTTTTAGTAGTACTACAGGTACCAGCGGGCCCGTTTTTCTCCCGCATGCTGGTACTTGTGGTTCTCCAAGTACCAGCTTGCGGGGGAGGCTTGCTGGGACTTGTAGTACTACTGGAAAAAACAATATTCTGTCATTTTACTCAAGGCTATCAGCCTCCCATCCGCAGCCTTTGGATGGGGGGGACAGCCTCGGGCTTCACCCCTGGCCCTTGGGTGGCTGGGGGGGGGACCCCTTGATTGAAGGGGTCCCCACTCCCCCAGGGTACCCCGGCCAGGGGTGACTAGTTGGATATTTAATGCCACGGCCGCAGGGCGCTGTATAAAAGTGACCCCCGGCTGTGGCATTATCTGTCCAGCTAGTGGAGCCCGATGCTGGTGTATAAAATACGGGGGGACCCCTACTCTTTTTGTCCCCCGTATTTTTTGCACCAGCATCAGGCGCAGAGCCCGGTGCTGGTTTTAAAAATACGGGGGATCCCATGTCAATTTTGTCCCCTCATTTTTAGAACCAGGACCAGCTCGAAGAGCCCGAGGCTGGTTATGCTTTGGAGGGGGGACCCCACGCCATTTTTTTCCGGGTTTTTACCCGTTTTTTTAATTCGCGGCAAAATCCGGCAAATCGGCCGTTTTTCGCCCGCGGGAATGTCGAATCCGTTTTTCATTGAATATGGTGATTTCCGGCAGCCACCTGCCGGAATTCACCTGTCGAATTGTGTCGAATTAAAAAACGGCGATAATTTGCCGCGATTCGCCGTGAATTGCATATACCCCTATATGTAGTGTCAGACAGCAAGGGTAAAATTTGGAACTAAGTTGTTTTGGTCCTTATGTGACTCACTGAATTCTCCAATTAACGAGACCTAACCCCTGTAGCACTCACCAAATGAGTTATTTCCTCCCTTCGGTATTTAACAAAAAGCCACTGTCACTGAATTGCTTACTCCATGTATAGATGAAATTAGCAATACGGTCCCACATTGCGTACAATGGGTATCCAGAAATAACCTTTTAAAGCTTCAGCAAAGCCTCCCATGCTTTTCTGAGTCCCTGACGAGTGGATTCTCAATGCGCATTACACAGCAGCCTGTCGTTGGCTTTAGATTACATAGTTTCCTGTAAGTCTCTTTGTGAAAACATACAAGTGGTTAATGTACCTTGATGTATGCTTCAAAGGCCTACTTTGTTGTTGGCTGGTTTGATTTTTTTTTCAGAGATGCCTGGTGCCACAGAAGGAGAGTCAACCATTTTGTTTGGCACCACCCATTCTAAAATATTGTCTATATTTGTCTGGGATCACTCCTAATGCAGAATTTCCCAGACCATACCAATACAGTCCAGGTTTTAAGGATATCAGTGCTTTAGATCAGATACTTAAATCTAATTGACTGAGGTAAAAATTAAGTCATCTGTGCCAAGCATGGATATACTTAGAAACCTGGACTGCAATGTCAGAGTTTGGGAAACTCTGGATTAATGCATTATTTTCTTTATTCAATGTTTAAAGTTACATCTATATAGATTTGTAACCATTGGAACTAACCAGATAGTGTCAACAACCTGTACTGGCTCCTAAAGAACCTATAGGATTAATGTATCTCTCCATGGAACTGAATGTAATGCAAAATAATGTACTATACAGTACTTGACAATTTCCTTTTTTTTTTTTTTTTTTAAATATTCCATTATAGCCTTCATAACAAACGTGCCTACTTTTGATCTCCCTTCTCTGGGAGAAACCTGGAGGCGAGATGCAGCTGACTAGATATGGGGGCGGAGTCCAGCAATATGCATCACTAGGCATCGCTTCCTCGAGGGGAATGCTGCAACTCGCAGCCCCATTTCCTCCCTGTTTTGTTGCGATTTGCAGCATTATACAGTCCACATTGATTGTGCCCACTTCTACGATGTGGGAGGTCAGTCTACTGTTCCAGGAGTGCAGGAAAATGCCAGCACGTTCGATAGTTTCCCTCACCTTTTGGGAGAATAGACACATATGCCTCATAATGGAACCGCTTCCCTTCTAGATATTTAGAGACCGAGGGTTAGATGCGTCATCGCTTGGATAGTGATAAAATAGAAAAAGAAGAAAGTACCAGCCAACAGCTCCAGACTGTCATTTTTCAAACACAGCCTGTAACATGGCAGTTAGGAGCTGATTGGCTGGTACTCTCAAATTTATCACTCTCCAAGCAATGAGGCAC